>NC_133770.1:299831992-299884857 GCF_003597395.2 Chelonoidis abingdonii | reverse complement strand
TGATTGGCTGCAGGTGTTCTAATTAAAGTAGCTATCTCTGCCTTCTAGAAAGGTCTTAATTGGCTCCAGGTGCCTTGATTAACCTGGAGCAACTGCCATTTGGTTACCAGGGTACTAGGGATTTGTTTAGCTGGGGCTAACATACCTGTTTCTCAGTACTTTACTGTAGCCATCTGGCCTTGCCCCATCACAGTATATAAAAGTTACAATTTTAAAGTGGAGAACAGCCTCAGAGACACACACATGAAGGTCTTGTGGCTGATTCTGATTCCTGTGGTACTGTGTACTCACCAATATATAGTGTTAGCACTATGCACGGCACACTTAGTAACGTGGAGATTCACCATGAGAGACCCATTCCTGCATGTGCCACGAGGCCTTTAAATCCCCACCCACAATGTGTCCAGGAGAATAGATCCACCGAGCCCATGCCACCCGAGCCTTCGTGCATCCAGGGAACATGGCAGCACACCCCTGCTGCCACATGTCTAGGCCTAACCTTATTATATAGGTTAAAAGTGTCCACGTTGAACTGGGGGGTTTATCATCCCTTGCGCTATGGCTGCACACAGCCTGTTGGGTCTGAGAGCAAACTGGGTTCGTTTCAGCTCATGCATCATCCGTGGTAATAAACACTTTATGGGCCAAAGGCTGCTCTGAGCTACACCTGCAGAACCCATTGCCTCCAAACTAAATTGCCATATGTGACCAATCCCACTGGCATTCCTCAGGGATGGATGGTCCAATGCACAGTTGATTCCTGTAGCTAAAAAATCGTCTGGTGGCGCATGAGCTGGGACAGACTCCGGTCTCCCTCTCAGAGCTGGGCTGGCTCTGTGGAGAGCAGTGGACATGGATTTGTGTCCCTGAAGTCAGCTGACAGAGCTCTTTGTACAGCAAGGGGGGCAGTCTATGCTTGGGAGGCTATTTTCACTTTCCTGAGGCTATTTGCGCTCCATCCCCACCACCATGTCCTGCTCAGAGCAGATTGGGGGCAGGAGCACAAGAACCACACCTCAGCAGCAGCGGAGCTTTGCTGGGACCACGGCCCAGTGACGCAAATCTCACAAGGACAAGAGACTCTTTGAAAATCACTGGGGCCAGCCAGTCTCTGTGTCAGAGACGTGACTCAGGACTCTTGAACAACAGGCTGAGATTGTTGCTCAAGTTGGGTGCAGGGGAGGCGGCACTGAGAGAGGCAGCTTCATCTAACGCTGTGAGCACAGAGCAGGGAGGCAGGAACTCCTGTGTTCCAACCCAGGCTCTGATGTCAATTCCCTCTGGCTTTGGCCAAGTTCCTTCCTCTCTCTGAGCGTTAGTTTCCCCATCTGAAAAATGGGGATAATGATACTGACCAGCTACCAAAGGGCTTGCGAGGGTAACTCGTAGCAAAGGCCTTTGAACAGCATTGACAAATCAGAAGAAAGTCAGGGAACAAGGAAAGCGATCAGGGGGCTGGAGGGACTGATTCATAAGGAGAGATTAGAAGAGCTAAGTCCACAGTGCGGCTGAGCAAGGGTAATATGCCAGAAAGAGGGGTCATAGTGAGGAGTAATGAAGCAAACAGAGAAAGGTTGAATATGAAGAACTCTCCCAGCCTTGAGGTGGATCAGATTCTGAAATCATCTTCCCAGGCAAGGGCATTCCTTCACTTTTAATTAAACCTAGAGAAACCTCTAGCCTAGCCCATGGGAGAGCATGCCCCGTACGGGCAGGGGAACGGACATGACGTGATGGGAAGAGGCCTACTGCTCAGTGAAGGTGGAAAGTGCTATGTACCTGCCGAACAGCCTCCAGCAGAGGATGGTGGCTCCTGGATACAGAGAAGAGAAGGAAATATTCTGCCCTTGGTCATATGGTGGGGGCAGCCCATGAGCCCAGAAATCCCACTGCAGCCCTTGCCTGCTTTGGCAAGGGGAAAATGAGGGGTAAGGCTTGGCTGGGTGGTGGTGCCCACCAGAACCCACGTTCAGCAGCTGAGCAGCCATGCTTCACTTCAATGTCTAACTCCTCGCCAGCCCAGGGTCCAGGCTTAAGCTGCTATGTTTCACCACAGTCCCGTGGCTGACGCGGCACCGCAAGAGGCTGCCTGCTCGACTGCAGCCTTGTGAGCATCTCATTCCCAGCGCTGCAGGAAATCAGCTCAGGCTGGTGGAACTCCTAAGACAGCAGTGGGGAGAGGAAGAGGAACTACAGGCTCCCATGGGGGACAAGCTGAGGGATCCCTTGCACAGCTGGTGAGCAGGGATGGTTCTCACTGAACCTGCCTGGGTGCCAACTGCTAGCAGCTCCATCAGAGGTAGCAGGACAGCCTCTCCTTGCTGACTAAATACACAGAAATGGGCATTCCTGTATTACTCCCCTGGAGTTCTCAATAAGCAGCTGCCTTTACGTGGTGGTGATGGGCACCTTGTCCAATTCAGCCCATCTATCTCTGGCCCCCCACTCCTGCAGTATCTGTGTGCCTTGCCATCTTTACTGAATTACAGAGTTCAAACCACTAACACCCCCGCTGGCTGTGGAGCGACCAATGGGTCCCCACAGCCAGCGGCACCGTGCCCTGCCTGCAGTAGCACAAACTGCTAGGACACTGACTTGGACCTCCATTTCTGGATCCAGTGTGAAATCATTGGCACCTCAAGTTTGGGCCTAGAAAACACGAGAGAAGTACGGCCACGCACTGGCCTGCACTATACTTCGGCACGCTCACTGACCTGGTCAGGATGCACAGCAACCTGCTGAGTCTTCTTGGAGCTGGATGATGGACAAGGCACAGATCTCATGTTCTGCTCAGGTATGTGGCTAAGCCAGACACGGGTTGTGTGTCAAGTGAAGCAGGCACCAACCACGTAGCAGCATGAACAAGGAGGGGGAAGACGCTTGGGGCCTAGAATTTTACAGAAGCAGGGAGCCTGGCAGAATCCAGGGAAGGCAGTGACACAGTGGTTGCCTGTAACACCTTCTGCCTGAGCTTCTCAAGTCCTCAGTCCATTAACAAACTGAGCCTCTCGGCTCCCCTGGACTGGAAAGCGAGGGACTGGGAGAGGCAGGGCTGTACGCTGAACCACAATTCAGGTCAGGGACAGAGCGGCGAACAGAACTCAGAAGTCCTGACACCTGGGCTTGTGTCTTAACCACAACACCATCCTTCCTCCAGACTAGCCCGGGGTTATTTAGCTTACATGTGGCGCTATCCATAGTGCTAGAGCCAGGGGAGAGACGGAGGGTAAAGAGTGCCCCCCTGATCTGCGCAGGGGCTCTAGCCAGGCCTATCTGCAAGTTGAAGGTTGATCCTAGACAAAGTCTCAAGCTTCTCCCATCTCACCAATTCCCTTTGCTCTAGGGCTACAATCTACCTGTTTTCGCTCCACTCCCAATCCCATCTCTCCCCTGCACACAAGGCTGTAACTGTAGCATCTCACCTCCAACTGCGTCAGCAGAACACGCATCCTCTGTGGGGCTGCGATCCATGCCACTGTGTCAATCAGCCAGCAGGCTGGGCTCTGGGGTGGGCATGCAGCCACGGGCCTTTGTGCCCTGGGATCAGATACCATGCTGCACCAATGGGTGCAGATCTAGGCTGATAACGAACTGTACTCTGGCTCTCAGGAGCTGGCACTTCTGTCCCCCACTATCCCAGTCACTGCCTCCATGATGGCTCACAGCTGTAGCCCGATGGACAGGCTCTGCTCCAAGAAGGTACCATGGGATCAGCAACAGGGCCATACGTCTGCCTTCGCCTGAGAATCACTGACAGTGCACCCTTAGCACTAGGGCTGCTGTTTTCCGGAGTTTATTCATTTAATTTTTTCAGGTTAATTTTTAGCAGATTTTGAGTTTTGCGCAGATGTCCAAAGATCTGGGGTTTGGGGGGCTCCCCCTTTGTACATACTGTAATGAGTAATCTCTTTGTAACGTTCCAAGCGCTCTAAGGAACGTTTTGTGTTCACCAACAGGGTCTACAGGGACCAACTAATATGCAACACGTTAGTGCGCTTTAGAAATCACCCTCCATAGTCTTACCACTCGGTATAGACAAGCGTGTAGATACAAATAACCATTGCTGGTGTTTTTCCACTGTTTATTGGATAAATACCCATTTATTTCCCCAGTTAAAGCCAAACCTCAGATGCCCTAATGATAACCAGGCCCACTGACACAAGGCTCACTGGGGGAGCAGCACCTGGACTGGCCCAATGACATGGCTAGTCAACTCCTGTGCTGGAAAGAGGTTTCAGGGGCAGTGGCCTGGCATTTGCCCAGCAGGTCATGGGCTGTTGCTGAAGCTGGTGACAGAGGCAGCTGGGTCTAATGGTCTCTGCCCAGAACTGGGAGCCGGCAACTCCTGAGCTCAGACCCGGTTCTGCCACTAACTCACTGCATGGGCTCAGGCAACTGACTTTGCTTCTTTGCCTCAGCTTCCCTGTCTGCAAAGTATGACATGCCAGTGACACGTTGCTCTCCATCCCTCGCAAGCCCTATGCCAGGGAAGCGTGGTCCAGTGCACTCCCTGGAGGAGGAGCAGACACTAGGGGGTATACAAACGTGCATGCTGGAACTTGGCTCATCTAGAGCCTGCCCTGAGAACACAAACTAGTAGCCTCTTCAAAGGCTCTTGCTCAGCACAGCCCTGCAGAGGAGGGGAGGGGTCCACGATGCATGGAGCACTGGGGAAGAACCTGCCACACACTACTGCCGTTTCAGCCAGGGAAGGCCAGGCAGCAGTGCACGTAGAGGTTGAATGCAGCCGAGTGCCACAATGCAGCCCTTGGCCATGTCATGGTTCATGAGGGACTGCAGCCTGCACAGACATGCAATGCTCCATCACGAGCCAAGCAGTGTGTGTGACTGAGCTTTGGGTAGTGAACTGAGGCCTCATACATGTAGACAATGGGATCGTCAGTGGAGACTGAATCTGGGACTTGCAACACCAAAGCACAATATCCTACCTGCTTAAACTGAAGGAGCAACTCCCCCAGTGGGCAGTAAGCAGCAGGCTGTCAGTCTCTGGAGCCAGGATCACATGCACTGAACTAGCAGTATGCAGCAGAACCTCAGAGTTACGCACACCTCGGGACTGGAAGTTCCAGCATCTGACACTCTAGGCCGGGCTTCAGCAGCAGTTGAGCTCCCTACTCAGCCCCAGCATGAGCTTGCAAGCTTGTCCCCCTCCTGGTAGGGGTGTGTGTGTGAAAATAGCATGTCCTCCTCCCAGAGAAGGGAGAAGTAAAAACAGCACATCCCCCTCCTGGTGGGGTGGAGGGGAAGGGGTGGGGTGAAAGCAGCGCAGACCCCGGCACTGCTCCTGCTCTGCTGGCTGGCTCCGACTGCCGTGGGCTGGCAGCCCCAGCATCTTGCTGTAAGTGGCTGCCCTGTGCGTGGGGGTGGGGACAGGCAGCCCAGAGGTGCCTACCTTTAAGATGCAATACAAGCACAGGACAGTATTTGCACTTTTTTGGAGGGGTGGGGGAGTCTCTGCTGCTGCCTGATTTGTTACTTCTGGCTTCATGGTATCCAGTTGACCGGTCAGTCCGTAACTCTGGTGTCCGTATCTTTGAGGTTCTGCTCTCGTTTGTCTGCAGCCAAGGGCTGCGTCTCCACAGGCCTCAGCTCTGTTTCAAAGAGCCACGTGATGTCAAGAACATGGCTCTGGTCCCTGGGCTCCTGGCTAACATGCCAATCTAGCTTCTATCATGAAATTTTGATTCCTCCTATTTAAGCAAACCCCTTCAGTTCAAACATGAGCACTGCCTATTAAATTCCCTGGTGTTTGCCATGTTCTGCTCCTCATAGCATGCATTTCAGTCCACAGTTTTTAGCTGTGGGTAGCCAGTTTCTGGGGAACACCCTGCAGCTTAAAAGTATGAAGAAGCCAATTAGTCTTATGTCTCCTATTAATATCAGCCTCACTCAGGGCCGGCCCTAGACCAAATGGCGCCTCTCTCCATTTGCTAAGGTTTTGAATACCTTATTTTTATTGCATTTGTAGTCCATTTCGCAACTTTGATGCGCAATTTGCATGCATGACCTATCACTATATATCTCTTGGTAGTCCATCGATCCGATGATGACAAATCTGTGCAGATCATCTATCGTTGGTCTCATGGTGTGCCCTCTGCTGACTGCACAAGCCAATTCTAGAGGGGCACATTTTGCTGCAGATGGTGCATGGGAAGTTCGCGGTCAGTGGATTGTGCGCTGCTGATGCTCTGTGACGTCGTTCGCGTGCCTCTTGTAGACGCCGGCAGTGTCTTCCTCAAAGGCGATGCAGGTATTTCTAACTGTTGCACGCCACTGTGTTCTGTCGCTGGCGGCGTCCTCAAGATCCCTTGGTTTGATACTGCTGTACTGCAGATTGGCTTTGATGGTATCCTTGTAATGTTTCCGTGGACGACCTATATGCCAGACGCCCTGGGAGAGCTCACCATACAGAAGCTGGCGGGGGATTCTGTTGGCATCCATGCGGCTGACATGACTGGTCCAACGTAGCTGTGACTTCATGATCATCATTTCGATGCTTGTCATCTGGGCTCTCTTGAGGACCTCAAGATTGGGCACTTTGTCTTGCCAGAAGATCTTCATGATGTTGCGGAGGCAGCGTATGTGGAATGCTTCAAGCTGCTTGATGTGACACCTATATACAGTGTCCACGTTTTGCACCCGTACAAAAGAGATGTGAGAACAATAGCTCTGTACACAAGCAGTTTTGTTGACATCCAGATGTTGCGGTGGTTTAAAACTTTGACACGCAGACAGCCAAGTGCCTGGCTTGCTTTGGATATTCCTGCGTTGATCTCATTATCCAGTGATCCATCACTGGATATGACACTACCCAGGTATTTAAAGTTCTCCACTACTTTCAGATGAGTGCCGTCAATGGAGATACTTGGGACAGAAGCATTTGATCCAGGTACAGGTTGATGGAGAACTTCTGTCTTTCCGAGGCTGATAGTCCGAAGAGTTGTGAGGCCTCAGCAAACTTGTTGACCATATGCTGAAGATCATTTTCAGTGTGAGCCATGAGGGCACAGCTGTTGGCAAAGAGTGGCTCATGAAGGAGTTTCTGCACTGTCTTAGTCTTTGCATTCAGGCAACGGAGGTCAAAAAGTGAACCATCGTGCCGGTATTTCAAGTATATACCTAAATATATATCACTATATATTATATACTATCTATCACAATAAATTTGCATGCTAAGATCTGTAAATCTGTATTTATTCATGCCAATATAAGCAAATAATTTTTCCCCCTCTATGCGTATAGAAACTTTTAAATTTTAAGAATAACTGAAATGTATTATCAGTAAAACAAGATTCACAATATTATAGCTGGGCTCTCACTTCACCTTGTTCTTATGTCTAACTGACTGACAGGTAACGTCCTACTCCTTATATACCCAAGAGGGCCTGACTGACAACATTCTAGGAGGTTCAAGTTAAATGTAGTGCTCAGAAAAGCTGGAAGGTTCCACAAGATTCTAGAAAGGTCCAGAATATTCTAGGAGGCTAGTGAAAAATGAAGCCACATTCAGAATACCTGAAACATTTTACTTCAAACTTCCTATTTTCCCTTTTGTCACTAACAACAAAAACAGCTCCCTGGCACCCCCCAAGCCCAGCAGCCAGGAGGCTACCTGGGTTGCCTGCCCCTAAATCCAGCCCTGATCACATTATTAAATAAGGAGCAGCTGGACTGGATTAGGGCACCTAGTTCAGTGTGCTGCCTTCAGAGCAATGGCTTATACCAAGTTCTTCAAAACAGGGTGGGTTTCCTCCTCCCTCCCCACAGGGCACCTGGCCAACTGCACAATACAGTCCCATGGTGGAAGTATTTCTTCCTGTCCCCAGCTGACCATAAGCTCATGCCTCAAAGCCATGAGATTTGATGGAACTTGTGATATTTTATTCTCACATTTGTAATTGCAGCTGCTCTTCTTCTTAATATAGAGCCCTCTAAGGTGATTTCTGTACTGCAGCTGGAGATGTAATTCCCAACTCCCGTAGACGTACACACACTAGCGCTGCTCAGACGAGTGTGCTAAAAATAGCAGTGGGGCCATGGTGGTTGGGTCTAGCCACACAAGCACAGTCCCATCGGAGATCCTAGGGTGGCCAGCGAGTCATTGACAATGCAGCCGCAGCCACAGCCACACTGCTATTTTTAGTGTGTTAAGTCTTCCCGGGCTGGGAATTACAGCTTCCCAGCTGCTATGTAGACGCATCCTATAAAATAATCTCTAGCTCACATACAATCTCCTCCAACAAAGAAGGGGCCCAGCTTAGGGAGAATTTTCTCTTAATTAAATATTGCAAACTGTACTCAGGTAGCATGGGGATGTATTTCTAAGGCGTCCAAGTGTATCTATGTCGAAGCTACTGGTAATTAAATCGCATGCTCAGGGATGAGGATCCTTCCCACTCCCAAATGTATGGTACTGAGTACTGCTCCCTGCAGCAGACAGGATACCTGCCTAGATGGACTCACCCAACCTGTGTGTGGGCCTGAACTTTTGCCTGCTCCTCTTTTTGCCTCTGCCTCTTTTCATAGACTCACAGACTTTAACGTCAGAAGGGACCATTATGATTGTCTAGTCTGACCTCGTGCACAACGCAGGCCACATAATCTCACCCACCCACTCCTGTAACAAACCCCTAACCTCTGGCTGAGTTATTGCAGTCCTCAAATCATGGTTTAAAGACCTCAAGGTGCAGAGAATCCTCCAGCAAATGACCCATGCCCCACGCTGCAGGGGAAGGTGAAAAACCCACAGGGCCTCTGCCAATCTGCCCTGGAGGAAAATTCCTTCCCGACCCCAAATATGGCGATCAGTTAAACCCTGAACATGTGGGCCAAGACTCACCAGCCAGCACCCAGGAAAGAATTTTCTGTAGTAACTCAGATTCCCACCCCATCTAACATCCATCACAGACCATTGGGCATATTTACCTTGCTAATAATCAAAGATCAATTAATTGCCAAAATTAGCTATCCAAAACCCACCACACCACACCACCACCCCCCACCGCCCAACACCGACACCTACCCATCATACCATCATCCCTCCATAAACTTATCAAGCTTAGTCTTGAAGCCAGATATGTCTTTTCCCCCTCTGCTCCCCTTGGAAGGCTGTCTCCAGAACTTCACTCCTCTGATGGTTGAAAACCTTCATCTAATTTCAAGTCTAAACTTTCCTGATGGCCAGTTTATATCCATTTGTTCTTGGGTCCACATTGTTACTGAGCTTAAATAATTCCTCATGTAAGCAGAGTCAGGATGAGCTGTACCCTGACATCTGGTGGTGAAGTATGGGAAGTGTGGAAAGAATGTCTGGAATGCAAAATCTCAAATATTTGCATAGGCACGCCTGCCCATCCCAGACTGCCGAGCTGTGGGACTGCTTTGTGACAGAAATGACTCAACCTCAGTTGGGTGGTACTTGCTAGACAAGGGACATGGGTTCCAAAACCCTGTGAATAGAGAGAGGTTGGGGACAGGTATTTGTGCCTGGTGGTGCAGGCTCCTTGTGGAGCAGAAGCACCAGTTGCACCCCCTTTCTCTTCTCCACTGTGGAATGTCAGAGTTGATTTTTTTTTTTATTCCCTTAAGACTCTAGATACAGGTTGCTGAGCTGAACTCACTTTGGGCTAATGGTGCACTAGCACAGTGGGCTCCCTACTATGTGCTGAATCATAAGAGTTGAAATCAAAAGAGCTGAAATTACTGAGCTGGAGCACTGAGTACTGTGCTAACTAGTGGGGGAGCCTGAAGCTATACTGTGGAACAGAGCAGCTGGCGGAGTGGGAGCAGTTTATGGGGATGGCTGGAGTGGACCACGGGACAGCTGGTGGAGTGGAGCAGCTGGCAGAGCGGAGTAGCTGTGGGGCGTGTGGAGCAGCCCACAGAGCGAGCGGAGCCGAGCAGTTTGCAGGGACAACTGGAGCAGCTCACGAGGCAGCTGGTGGAGCGGAGCAGTTTGTGAGGACGGCCGGAGGAGCAGAGTGGAGCAGCTGGTAAGGCGGAGCAGTTCGTGGAGAAGGCGGAAGCAGAACCCACGGAGAGGCAGGGCAGTTGGCCCTGGACCACGTAAGGTGCCCCTTTCACCCAGGATGGGGGGAGGGACCTCTACAAATAGACTCTTGAATTCTGGGGTGGCATTGACCAGAGACTTTTGGGTTGTTGGACTTTGGAGTGATTGGACTTAAGACCCTAAGGGAAAAGGACATTGCCAAATGTACTTGGGGGGGTGGTTATGGTTTGTGTGTTATAACTCTGTTTTGTGGTGTTTCTCAATGGGATGCCATTGATTCCTTCCTTTATTAAAAAGATTTCGCTACACTCAGACTCCGTGCTTGCGAGAGGGGAAGTATTGCCTCCTAGAGGCGCCCAGGAGGGTATGGTATGTAAGTGTCCCAGGTCACTGGGTGGGGGCTCGAGCCGGTTATGCCTTGTGTTATTGAAACGGAATTCAGAGGGGCAGAAGGGTTACATTTAGAGAGAGCAATCATATCTCCTCAATCCCAGCGGCAGACAGTGTCAAAATGCTGATCCACCTCAAGTTGCAATAACTGCACTTTACAAATCACTGAACGGCCTCTGAATCCTCTTTCCTCAGAGCAGGATGAACTGCAGCTCCATATACTACCCTAGCTCTGCTCCCTGGGAGGAAGTTTGGAGCTATGAGGATCACCCCATTTTCCCCTTTCTGATCATCTCCCAACCCCGCTGGATATCTGTGTCTGACACCATAACTAATGGCTTAATGAGGCAATGGCGAAGGTTAAAACTGCCCAGGTCTCTTTGCTCATACTCCAGTAACAACCACAGTGAGTCAGAGGATGCTTGCAAATCAGGTCTTAGATTTATCAGCTGTGCTCAGCCTTCCATCAGTTTCAAAAGCCATTTACTGCTTTCTAACTCCAGGAATGTTCTTGTTTAATTAATGGCTGCAACCATGATGGCAAGGAACATTTCTAGTGAAAGAGCAATTAAATGCTCCCTAGGCTTAGACACAATAATTTGGGGATAGTTACAGACATCACATATTGCCCCTTCTGGTCCAAGCCTGTCTCTCTGGTATTGCGCAGAGGTGTCAGGACAGGAAGCAAGGGAGAGGAGAGTCCTTATCTGTTGGTTCTAGTGATTCAGCACCCAGAATCCTCTATTTAGCACCAGAATAGCATGTCAGTGCCAAAGAGGTGCCTGTAAATTGGAGGGAGGTCAGGAAAGAGAAACTAGAACAAACAACAGGCCCAAGGGGCTGCTTTACGAGAATGTGTTATGCACAGTACAGTACTTGGTGTATCTATAGTACCTTCCAGCAAAATGCTCTGCAAACTCTTCATCTCTTGGCTCCCCTGTGACCTAGCTCCATATCATTACCTCCATTTTACAGGTGAGAAAACACAAAGATTTTAAGGCCGGAAGGGACTGTATTAAGATCATCTAGTCTGACCTCCTGCATAACACAGGCCAGAGAACCTCACCCAGTAATGTCTGCCTCGAGCCCGTAACTCTGAGTGATAGCCCAACTTTTAGAAAGCCATCTGGTCTTGATTTAAAGACTTCAAGTGACGGAGAATCCATCTGGCCCCCAAGGAAGTTGTTCCAATAGTTAATCACCTTCACTGTTAAAAATTTGTGCTTTTATTTCTAGCCTACATCTGTCTAGCTTCAGCTTCCAACCATTGGCTCTCATTAAGCTTTTTCTGCTAGATTAAAGAGCCATCTCCTGTCAGAAATCTCTTCTCCAGGTAGGTATTTTTAGACCATGATCAAGTCATCTCTTACTCTTTTCTCTTGGAAAAAACTAACTAACTAGACAGAGCTTCTTTAGTCTTTCACTATAAGGCAGATTTTCCAGATCTCAAATCTTTCCTGTAGTGTGGACTCCAGAACTGGACACATTATTCCAGTAATGGTCTCACTAATGCCATATATAGAGGTAATACCGTCTCCCTATTCCTATTCAATATCACCCTGCTTCTAAATCTATGGATTACATTTGCCCTCTTAGCCACAGCCTCACACTGGGATCTCATGTTCAACTGGTTATCTACCTTTTCTCCTAAATCCTTTCCAGTGTCACATCACTCCAGGATACTGTTTCCCCTCTTAGGAGTAAACTTGGGAGGATTAGATTTTTATAGGTAAATATCACTAAACATCAACGGCACCATACATACACACACAAAAATATTTCCATTGATGATAACTGAAATTTACAGATAGGCAGCATGAGAAAAATACTGTTTAAGAACGTAGAGTTTTATTTAACTATATTTACTTTGTATATTTTAATGCAATTTTGATAATTAATGTTTTTAATGGTAATAAAGCTTTTAAGTTTTTGAATCTCAAAATCTACTGTCATTAAATAATTATTGTCCAACTCTCCACAATTCCCCACAACTGTGAAAATTTAGAAGAGATTAAAAATGGGAAAATGCTTAAAAATAAAAACATTGATATTATCCGCTGAAATGATAAATAAAAACGAAATCTGCAAAACCCACTTATAAGCATGACCTAACCCTTTTTCCTACGTCTTTGCATTTGTTTGTGATAAAACTCATGTTCAAATGAGCTCACCTTGCCAAATGATCCAGCTCACTCTGTATAATTGACCTATCCCCATCATTATTTTCCACTTTACACATTTGTGTGTCACCTGCAAGCTTTATCAGCAAAGATTTTATACTCTCTTTCAGGTCATTGATGAAGACATTGCATAGTAGTGGGCCAAGAACAGATCACCCCCATAGGATGATGATTTCTCATTACAATTACTAGTTGAGATCTCTGTTAGCCAGTTCCCAGTCCATTTAATATGGGCTACACTGATTTTATATAATGCTACTTTTTATAAAATCAGAATGTCAAATGGGACTAAGTTGAATGCCTTACAGAAGGCTACATCAACACAGATACCTTTATTAATCAGACTGGTACTCAAACCAAAAGTGTCAAGTTTGTTTGACATGATCTATTTTCTGTAAAACCATATTGGTTGGCATTAACTACACTACCATTCCTTAATTCCTTACTGACTGTGCCTCACGTCAGCCTTTTCAAGATTTTGCCAGGGAGCAGTATTAGCTTTTTCAGTCCTCTCGAACGTCTCCAGTATACCAAAAATTGTTAAAAATCAATGTTAGTGGTTCAGAGAGCTCGTCAGCCAACTCTTAATAACCTTGGTCCTGCTGATTTAAAAATGTTTAATAGCTGCTGTTTCATATCCTCCCTATTTAAAGAATAGAAAATATTTCCTTATCAATATAAGATATGAGTACGTCAGTTGGCTTCCTTTCAAATACAGAAATATTTATTGATTATTTTCTGCCTTTTCAGCATCTTGATTGATGATTTTACTATCATCATTTAGTAGTGGAGCTGTGCTAATGGAAGGTAGCTGTTGGTTCCTGATATTTTTAAAGAGTTCCCTCTTATTGTCCTTAACCTTGTTAGCCACAGATTGTTCACTGATTCCTTTAGCTTGTCTTATCAATTATCTGCATTTCCTAAATGCCAATTTGTTTTCATTGCAATCAACTTCTCCATTTTTCTATTTCAAAATTTTTTATTTGCTACTTTCATGACCCTGTTAACCAGGACGTTTGGGGAGAAGAGTTCTAACCAACAAAACTTTCAGTGAGTGCAGAACTGTGGGTTTGGGTGCCGAGTAACATTCTCAAATTGCACTCCAGCGTCCATCATATTTTTATGGTTTTACTTAGCTCCCATTCGATTTCGCTCATGGTTGTTTTTAGCTTTGAGAAACTGGCCCTTTTGAAGCACCTGTTAGATATATTACTGGACAGTACTATACTGCGTTTGCACATAAAGTTAGGTGCAGAGCCAGGAACAGAACACGGGTCTTTTCACTCCTAGTCCCAGGCTCTGATCACTCCCTATGTACTGTGAGCTTGGCCATAGGGTGGCTAAGGGAGACAGGGCGATGGGATGACTATCAAAAACTGCCTTCATTTTCAGTCTGCTTACAGCCCAGGGGCCAGGCCCTGGAGAGCTCGGGTCAGGGGGAACTCTGCAGCTGCTGGGCTTGCAGGATTGGGGCATGGTGAGGGGGTTGTATAAACTCTACACAGCAAGAGCCACAAAGGAGTTAATGGACAGAACAGCTTCCCCCTAACTAGAAACTAGAAACACACCTGCTTGATGAGGATTCCCAGTTTACAATTTCATTTTAGACCTAACAGTTTAGCCAGCTTTCAATCCATGTTATGTGCACCATGTTCATTTTATATCATTCTAGATTTCTAATCAAAATGTTGTGAGGTACCAAGGCAAACACCTGACAGAAGTCTAGAGTCAGAGGGGAGGAAGACAAGCCCCCTCCCAGGGTGCCAGTACAATATACAAGTCATTGCTTATCCGCTTATCTTCCCTTCAGTCACGCTGACAGGGGCTCGGAATGTCACATCAGCAGCAAGACAGTCGGTCTCTAGCGTGACACTGCAATTTATCTAGTGCTGTTGATATGAAGCACGGGAGTCCAGCAGAGAAGGGCAAAGCAATAAAAATCACACAGCCACCAGTTGGGAGTCCCTGAGCCAGAACTGCAGTGAGACTCAGGAAAAGGAAGAGATACATCAAATCATCCGCAGCAGGATTAAGGGGAGAGAGCAGGTGAGGGTTTGAAATAGGATTTAAAACAACAAAGGGAGACAGAGGAACCAAGATACACCAGCATGGCCCCTCTGTCAAATCTACAGTTCAGCCTGACACTGCTGCCAGAGACAGCAGGTCCCAGCAGGTACTGATCCATCTTGGATCAAAATGGAGCACTGGATATTGGGACTTTTAGTATCCACAAGCCACAGCTCTGCATTAAAGAAAAGGGTGGCTGTGATGTGCCCTGGTGCAGCCATAGGGCCCCCAGCAAATGCCCACATGGCTCTCACTGGGGAAAGCTTGGGAGGCCTGCAGATACCAGAGAACACACGCGCACACACAGTTCTGGCGACTCAGTGAGTGGAAGCCAGCAGGTTGCTGGCAGGATGATTCAATGGGTACAATGCAGATTTGTTACTGGACCTCTCTATCAGTAACTTCCCGAAGAGTCGGCGTCATTGCAGCTCTCAGGGAGGGGGTGAGAGGGGCTGCACTCACTCATTCTGGAGTTTGCATACTGGCTGCTATTCTCCCTGTCCGTGCTCAGGGCGAAGCAGCACAGAGCACCTGTCATACACGCTCTCACCCACGCAGAAACCCAGGCCGTAGAAGTGCCACCACAACAAGCAGCAGCCACAAGGCCAGAGAACATGATCTCACCCTACCCTCCATGGGTTCGTCTGGGTAAGGAGCTGAATCTAACGAGAACAAGAAGCCCTCTGTGTCCAGCCCAGCGCTCCACTGCCTGCCACCCACATGTGAACTCCAGGAGAACAGGCAAACAAGGGAAGGGGTTTGTCTCTGCAAAAAGAGAGGCTGTAACTTTGCAGGAGCAATGCCGCAGTGATGGTCTCTGCCCATGGCAAGCTGCTCTGTCCTCAGATGCTCTGCATTCCAGCTGTTTGGCAACTGGCTCCAGGAAGCTCTGCTAGCAGCGCTAGTCAAGCTGTTTCAGCATGGACCCCGATCACTAGCACCCCCACCACCAAGTAATGCTGGCGGCTATTTCGCACGTCCTATCAGGACAGCTCATTGCATGGCATTCTGCACGGATCTCTCAATTCTGATCAGGTCCCCATCCTGCCCTCATCACTGCAGCGTCTGAGCACCTGCTCTCTCTGCTTCCCACATGACTCCCGCTCGCAGGGAAGTGGAAGGAGGACACCTGCTCTTAGGTGCCACCTGGTCCCATCCTGGGAAGCAGGGTAGGGTTGTTCTTGCCAAGGCTTTGAGACACTAGTTTTACTTTTTTGGGACGATGATCCCAGAACCAATGAGCTTCGTGGTTAGTTAGTTTTCCCAAAACATTATCCCCCCATTTCCCCCTTCTAATCTTTGCTCCCCACATCCCTGGCCCCCACATACAAGCACCTCCCTGGTGCTTATGCCTCACTAGTATTTGGAGCCCATTCTGGTCCCCTCCGTTAGTCACCACTCAGCGAAGTTCCACGTTGTTCGCCCTTTAAATCCAGCTCCTTCTACCCAGGCAGCATTTTTGTTGCTCTTCTCCGAGCTCCCTCCACTTTGCCAATATCTTTCCAACAATGAGATGTCCAGAATGAAACCCAGCATTACTGGTTCAGGCTCCCACAGCCAGGTACAGTGGGGTTAGCCCATCCCTGCTCCAGGACTTGAGGTCTTTGCATGTACAGTCACAAAATTACATGGGCCTTTTTTGCCATCATATCCCTTTGCAGGTTGGCAGTTCACAGGCAAACACTGGGGGAGATGGCAGAAGACAGCCACTTGAAAGCCTGTTTGAGCTTTAATAGTGTTCCAAGCTGCGGAGGTGCATGGGGACCTATCTGGCTCGGTTGGACGGCTACTCTGCATCATCGAAAACAGGCATCTGCACTAAACTGTGCCGCCTCAGAACTGAAGATGAAACCAACGATAAAATGCAAGCTGCTTGTGGCAGGCGCAGACTCGCTGGCGCAGCGCCTCCAGCTGGTGTCCTGGAAATTTGCTCACCAGCCTCCAAAGCACCCTCTGCAGGCCAGTGTCCCTCCCTGGACTCCGGTGCCTCGTCATCTGGGCTGCTGCCCCCTAGCAGTACACCCCTCAGTCTCAGGGTCTCCCCTCCCCAGGGAACCCCCACTCCCTATCCCCACCTCGCCTGTTATACAAGCCAGTTGGGGTCTGATTGGGGCGTGGCCCAGCTGCGGCTGCTTCCCCAGTCAGCTGTCCCCAGCCATAGCCCTCTCCAGGGCTGCTTTTAACCCCTTCGATTTTAGGAGCGGGGTAGCCGCCCAGCCGCTACACTGCTGCATGCAAGCCAGCCCGAAGAGGCAGAGCTGGAAAGCAACTCACCTCCCACTATACAAACACAAGATACAGAGACCACACAGAGGGTGCCCAAGCTTTGCCTAAATGAGGCCTATTCTGGCAATTTGCCTGGGACCCAAGGGCCACAATTAACCTGTATAAAACTGGAGCAGGTGGCAGCTACCCGTGTCTTCAAGGCCTCGCAAACCACTCCCAGTACCTAGCTTCAAAACCAGTCTCCAACACCACCTGGTAGCTGCCATTATCCTGAGTCCCTTTCAACCCACCAGAAGGACAGACAGCACTTGTGGCTCTAGGGCAGAGGTGGGCAAACTGCAGCCCACGGGCCACATCCGGCCGGTGGGTCCCTTCTGCCTAGTCCCTCAGCCCCCAGCCCCTCTCCCACAGCCTCAGCTCACCATGGGCAGCGTGGCTGGATCCGGCCGGGTGGCGCAGCTAAGGGGTGAATACAGGGTGCCCTGGCACGCCCCCCCCAACAACAGGGGACCCCAGGGCCGGGCACTTGGGCAGCTCAGCACCGGTGCACCCCCTGTAAGGGGGAAGGGGCTGCACTCAGGGGTAGGGGAGCAGGCAGGCAGTGCGGGTGGCAGGAGCATGGGGAACACGGCCACAGGACTCAGGAGGAGCACTGGGCGGAGAGAAGTGGCACTTTGAAGGGGAAACTGCCGCTTCTCTCCGGCTGTGTGGCTGCCCCTGCTCCTCCTGAGCCCTCTGCCCATGTTCGCAGGGCCATATTCTGAAAGGGACTGGGGAGGGTCCCAGGAGGGTGGTTAGGGGCACAGGGTCCCAGGAGGGGGCAGTTAGGGGACAGGGAGAAGGGGTTGGATGGGGGCGGAGTCCCGGGGGTGGTCATGGGCAGGGGGTCCCAGAAGGGGGTGTTCAGGGGACAGGGAGCAGGGTGTGTGTGTGTGTTGGATGGGTCAGGGTTCTGAGGGGGGCAGCCAGGGGGCAGGAAGTGGGAAGGGGCCAATAGGGGGCAGGGGCCAGGCTGTTTGGGGAGGCACAGCTTTCCCTACCCAGCCTTCCATACCATTTTGCAACCCCGATGTGGCCCTCCAGCCAAAAAGTTTGCCCACCCCTGCTCTAGGGGATAGCCTCCTTGTGCCCAAAGAGACGACAAGTCTAATCCACATCATCTTGCTGGACCCTTCTGCTGCACCTAATACCACTGATCACCAGATACTCCTGTCCGGCCCTCGAGAGGTTGCCGGGGTGACCAGAAATACCCCAAAGTGGCTCAAACCCCTCCTCTCCAAGCAAACCCAAGAGATTGTTATGGAGAACTGCTCCTCCATCTCCAAAACCCAAGAACGCCCACATTATTCAGCATCTCTAGGGAGCTGACAAGGGCTGAAGACCCAACAGGACACAGACAAGACCCAGCTCTGCTGCTCCCCTACATCAAGTGTAGCCAGCACCATCTCCCAGCTTGTGTGTCCAACTCAGAGCATCACTGCGGGCACAGAGCAGTCAGACCCAGGCAAGGTCAAGTGATATTGGTAGGAAGAGAGAAGCACTTTCAAGAACTTGCCTTCCCTGTAACCTCTCCGCTGTCCAGGGCCTCTCCCTGCACATTAAATCAATCTGTAGCCTTTTGGTCTTTGGGCATCTTCACTGGGTGCCCGAAGAGTCATGGCAGCAAAGGACTCCCAGTTTCCATCTGCAACTTGCCAGAAGTGTATGCCGGCTTGTAGCAGACTCAGAGCTGGCCATGCACGGCTGCCAGGTTCGCTTACCGTAAGCAAGATATAAGAATGAATCTCGTGCCCTGGAAAAGCTCCATGAAGTACAAAATGCATCAGCCTGTGTCATAGCAGCACCTGGAGCCATGAACACAGCCCCGTGGGGCTCTGCTCACTGCACTGGCTCTCTTCTGAATACAGCCCAATACAAGGTCCCTGTCCTGATATTCAAAATTCTCTGTGGAAATGACCCCAGCTACCTGAGCGATCACCTCCCCTCCTCCGCCATAATTATGTTCCACTGGACCCAGGAAACAGTCAACCTGTGGGGCAGGCTCAGAGTTTCATGGATGTTCAGACCAAAAGGAACCACTAGGATCACCTAATCTGACCTCCTGCATAGCACAGGCCACAGAACCTCACTCAGGGATTGCTGCATCAAGCCCAGATTTTATGATTGAACTAGAGCATACTTTTTAGAAACACCCAATCTTGATTTAGAGGCTCCAAGAGATGGAGACTATCACGTCCCTCAGTAAATTGTTTCAGTGGTTAATTACCGTCTCTGTTAAAAATGTTTGCCTTATTTCCAGCCTGAGTTTGTCTAGCTTTAACTTCCAGCCACTGCATCTTGTGACTTTGTATGCAAAGATTAAGGAGCCATTTACTATCAGAAACCTTCTTCTCGTGTAGACACTTATAGATTGTGATTGCATGAGACCAAACTTTACCAGGAGTAAGATCTAGATGTGGAATTCAATGCCACATGAGTTGAGATGACAGGCCTCATCACACTTAGAACTAAATCTAAACAACCTCATCTCTTAGATTTCATCTTCCATTACTAAGTTCTTAGCAAACACAACATACACACTTCCTCACAAATGCTAAACTGTTAATGCAGCTAGTTCTCCCACAGGCTGAGAAGGGAGAAACGGTTATTGCTGTATCTACTTTTAAGTATGTGGAGGCGATGCTCAAATATTGTTTATGATGATGGGGACCAGACAAGCCACTAGATCAGACAGATTCAATAGATCTTTAATTCACATATGCAGCCTTTGGAGAACACAAGACCCATGTTGTGATGTTCCAGCTTGATTTAAGGGGTCTTGCTGTACATAATTTAAGGCAGAGAGAAGCTAAGAGGGAGAGACAAGGACAAAAGAGGTTTTCAGCTGTGATTTGAAATGGATGGAGAGATACAGAAAGGCAGTTCTAGGCAGCAGGAGATACACAGGAGAAGGCACTTGCACAACAGATTTTGAGCGGGATCTGGAAGGAAGAGACACACTAGGATGGTAACGTTGCTTGGACTGAGGCCTGCTCTACACTACAAGGCAGCTTATGTCGATCTATGGCACTACAGCCTTGCTCCTGCTGACGTAAGTGTCCTACGACACCGACATCACTCCATCTCCATGAGAGGGGTAGGGCTTATGCGGGTGTAGTTAGGGTGAGGCAGTGTCCCTGTAGATACTGTGTCCCTTACGACGACTGATGGCCGTCTTGTCAATGGCAGGAGCCATGAAACTGACAAGAAAGCTGGGTAGCCAGAGCCCAGCTGCCCCCCACTCCCTGGAGAGCTCAGCAGTTGGCCCCCACTCCTGGCTGGGAGTCAGGGCGAGAAGCCTGGGCGGCTGGACCCTGCTCCCAGCGGTGGGGGGGCAGCCCGGGAGCCTGGGGGGCAGTCTGCCAGGAGCCTGGGAGTCTGTGAAGCAGCCAGGGTCCCAGCAGGGAGCTGCCAGCAGAGCTGATTACTGCAGTTTACCCTAAGTGGAGCCTTTTTTAAAAAGTTGGGGAGGGAGGATTTTGAACCAGATCAGGAGATGAATGGGGCGCCTGGACAGCTGTGACTTGGGAAGGCCACGGAGAAGGAGGAACCAGGCTATGTACAACTGACAAACTTGTATACACGTGTGTTGGTATCTGTGCTTCTGCCACACTAAACCCTTAAGCAGCTGCTGTCAAGATGAGCGAAGTGCTAGTGTGCAGGGAAAACAGAGGGTTGTTCTCCAGCCTTGGTTTGATTTGCCAGCGGGGGCTACAACAGGCAGTAGGCTCCAGTGCAGAACTGTAGTGAAGAGAAGCAACCAAACCGCACATTATGGTGTTGATGAAGCCAGATTTAAGGCATTTGTTCAAGAGTCCAGGTCAAACAAGCAGAGCAATGTTTGTCCCCGGGGGCAGCGCATGCTGGATGGGAGCTGAAGGGACAGAGAGGGTTCTTCACTCCTGAGGCTGGGATGTGGCTTATTTTAATGACTGTCTGCAGCTCCAGCCTGCCAGGAAGGGTGTCGGCACCTTTGTGCTCTCTCTGATTTTGTAGTGTTGTCATCTCAGGGACTCCTGGTGAGTTATTATAAGGTAAAGGAAAAGGAAACAGTTTAATGCATTTTCACACCTCGTTAAAAAAATAATTTTCTCCTGAATGGTTGCCAGGTAGAGCGTTAGCTGTGGCTTGCCCCGATCAGGAGTTAATGTATGGTTTACTGCTTCATGACTGAAAATAAAAGCCTTACATTAATAGTGTCTAGAGTAAGCAATTACCAGCTTTAACTGCAGTGCTGGACAGCAAGGGGGTGGAAAGCAGATGATTCAGGGGTTGCCATATTGCAGATGACATTTATCGGGAAATGACTCTTAATGGGTCAGAGCTGAAATAGAACTTGCAGAGGGGCAGCTTCTAAAGACGCAGCTGCTCCTCTTTCCAACTCACCAGCAGAGCCTGGAGAGAAGGATGAGATGTGCTGAGGTCTAACTTTCTCCTCGCCCTCTCGATGGCCTGAACGCCAGCACACGCAGACTGCAGCTCAAAGGCACAGAGGGTACGTCTACACAGCAAAGAAGAACCTACGGCTGGCCCGTGCCAGTTGATTCGGCTCAGGCTGCAGAGCTGTTTCATTGCTGTGGAAACTTCAGGACTCAGACTAGAGCCGAAGCTCTGCGACACCCCCCCTCCCCCCGCACCTCACTGGGTCCTAGAGCCCAGGCTCCAGCCCAAGTCCAGATAGTGAAACCGTCCCACAGCCCAAGCTCTAGTCAGCTGCCACGGGCTGGCTGCAGATGTGTAGTTGCTGTGTAGACAAGAGAAGCCCATCCTTAGCTCCATTCCAGTCACAGACTCAAAGACGTTAATGTCAGAAGGGACCAGCATGATCATCTACTCTGACCACTGGCACATTGCAGCCACAGACCCACAGACTCCTGTAATAGACCCCTAACCTCTAGCTGAGCTACTGAAGTCCTCAAATCCTGGTTTGAAGACTTCAAATTACAGAGAATCCACCATTTACACTAGTTTAAACCTGCAAGTGACCTGTGTCTCATGCTGCAGAAGAAGGTGAAACCCCCCGCCAGGGTCTCTGCCAATCCGACCCCAGGGGAAAATTCCTTCCTGACCCCAAATATGGCAATCAGTTAGACCCTGAGCATGTGGGCACGACCTGCCAGCCAGACACCTGGGGAAAGAATTCTGTGTAGTAACTCAGAGCCCTCCCCATCTAGTGTCCCAGCTCCAGCAGCTGTGGATTTTTGCTACTGGCAGTTGCCGATGGGCCCTGCGCCACTGTAGGTAGTCCCATCATACCATCCCCTCCGTAAACTTATCAAGCTCAGTTTTGAAGCCAGTTAGTTTTTTTTGCCTCCACTGCTCCCCACTCACTTCCAGATCCGGTATAAAATGCCCTCTGCCTAATCTAGGGACATTTACAAACCTTCCATGAGTGGCAGCCACTTCTTAGCTCATTTAATGGCAACATTTCTCTGATTTCTCCCAGCGCCCTGGCTAGGCCTGGGCTGTGGGCCTTCTCCTGTATCTTATCACTGTTCTTTCTGTGTTCAAACCTCACCTGAAACCCTCTCTTGTGTGTCCTGCATCGGGCTCTCCAGGTCAGAGGGTGGGGTGTGAAATGCTCTCCTTCGCACTCCCCTGATCCTGGCATTGCTTTGTGCATGGCTTTCCCCCAACACACTGAGTGACAGAGCAATATCCAGGCTGGTAACTTACACAGGGTTCCAATGGTCACAGAGCGCTGAAAACGCAGTCCAGGATCAATGTGCCCCAACCGTACTCTCTTTTCTCCAGTCCTGCCCTTTTCCCTGCTCAGCTGTAAGCCCCTACCCCTGAGTGATCCTCTCCAGCCTTGCCTAAAGCAAGTATACAGCAATGTCACAGTAGTGAGGCAGTGCAAAGCAAGGAGCAGCTGGCTTGGTGTATTTCCCACCGCGAAGCATGTGCACTTTGGGAGATAGTTGGCATGACAGACACTGCACAAAATCAGACTGGGTGGTGCAAGCTTTTCCCTCACTCCTGTGAAGAGCACATGGACGTCTTTACACCGTCCCATCCCTGCAAACTGCATCAGTTCAAGAGCACTGTAAGGATTTGCTCCCATGAAAAAGCAGGCTCAGACTACACGTTTGTGCACACCCATTGGGTGACCAGAACAAAATGCTGCCAATCCCACTGCATCATTCTCATTTAGGACCTGAATCCTGCGCCCAGTGAAGTCAATGGCCTAATAGCTTTGATGGCTCCAAACCTGAGCAAGCAGCATGTAGCTTCAGGTTTAATGCTGTGCTAACCAAAGTGAGATTAGCATTGTGAAGCTTGCGTGTCTGGATAGTAATTTGTTCAGTGGGGGTGGGGGGGGGGGTTGTACAGGAAATTATAATTTTTGAAGTACAGTTCAGCTCTGAAAACAGACCCTTAAAAATGGCCTTGTGAGATATTCCACGGACTCCAGATGAAACGTACTAAATTTATGAGAAACTGGTTTTTCCAACGGCCAGCTCCACAGCCTGCCCCTCACGTGTGAGTCAAGCTGGGTGCTTTTCTCCAGCTTCTGTATCATCACTGATAATAAGATTCTGCTATTGGAACGGAGTTAATCATTCTGACGATGATGCAGAAGCCAGGAGAGAATCCAGCTCCCTTCCCACAGTGGGTTGTCTCTGCAGGGCCAACAGGAGTAAAAAACAAATTTTGTTACTGAAGTCAGCAGATCTGACTCCGAATGTGCAGAGGAGCCTTTTCTTCACACAGTCATTTTTTTTGCCATAATCAAATGGGCCCTTGAGATACCCTGGCTACCCTCTACTGACAGAGTGTCCTGCCAGCGTTAACGAATCTATAGGACACGTACATCAGTAAAAATCACACAGCAGCAATCTATGAGGTGTTCATCACTAGAGATAAGCAAAATGCAGGTCTGGCTACTTACATTTCTCCTTAAAACAAATACACGATGAGAATCAGCACAGGACTCTGTGGGCCCTGAGCAGAGATGAATAGGGATCCAAACATCTGCATGTTACACGTGTGTGCATGTGGCGTGTGTGCATGTGTAAAAGAGCCCAGCTGGTGCTTGGTGAAACCATTACTTGTCATTTGAAGCTACTGAGCTCATTTCATGCTGGATCTCATGCTGGATTTCACAGTGTCCCAGGGATGAAAGGCCAGTGCTAAAGCCTACGGATGCTTTCACTAAGCCTCTCTGGCTGGCCGGTTATTTACAAGTGCTGCACTCATCTCACAGGGAGGACACAACGCACAGTACAAAAGGAAAAAGGGTTGCAAGTTCGTTAGGGACAGCGTCTCTCTCTTACCTTTGGTGTCATTCACCGGATCCATGTGCCGGTAAATATACCCTTCTAGGTAGGAATGGAATTTGGGAGTGGGCGGGAAGAAGGCCAGGCAAATAGCCATTAGCTCCCAGCCCTGTGCCAGACTCTCATAACGGAAGTTCTCAGTGGTCTGCCGGCACAGCTGGATGTATAGCTCGTCCCTCAGACCCTGCATGCTCCAGCCTTTGGTGGCAATCTCCAAAGCCACGTTGAGTTGATCCGCCTTGGCCCGCCGGTCCCCCATGTACATCTGAATCAGTTTAAATATCTCACAGGCTTCCTTCTTGACGTTGCGGTCGGTGGTCATGATCATGGGCTTCTTGATGGACTCGCTGCTCCAGGCCAGCATGTTGGCAATGGAGACCTTCCTCCGGAAGAGCCCTTGGGTGTGCTTGTTGAAGTGCTTGGAGGCCCAGTTCTCAATGTCCGTCTCCGAGGAGGGCTTTCGTAGGGTGAAGGTAGGGAAGACACAGCTGGCACTAGGCATCATATTTCTGTTCTGTCTGCTGCTCTCAAACTGGGTACAGGCACCAAGATCCTCGGACTGAGAAACAATAGCCAGACAAGTCATTGTTACTACCTGCATTGACCCACTTAGATCCTTCACATACAGTGAACAGCAAATCAATCATTACAGAATTAACAGGGCACCCAATGCACCCACCAAGATGTGGACGCTCCTAGGAGAGGGATTCTTAAACCCCATAAAGATGTAAAGCTAACAGACAAAATCATGTATAATAAGTAAAACACTTCATCAGTCACCTTTCCCCAGCCAATAGCATCAGTTACTACTGGGAGAGCAGGTGAGCGAAGCCAATGATCAGCCGATGCCATTGCTCCATTCATCCCCCCTCCCTACCAATCACTATGGCCACTGGTGCTCACTCCTACTTACAACTATGGTCAAAGGAAGCCAGTGGGACTGTACAGGCTGTAACTCCACCGAGAGCTTCCCACAGTGTGGAAAGCAGACTGGAATGGCAGATTGCATTACCTGCCGTGGCCTCTCCATGTAACGGGGATATCTACAAGTCACCATCTGAGACCACTGATAGGCTGTGCGTGTTTATCCAGCTCGATGTACAGCTGGAAAGGGAAGACACTCACCTGTAACCAGAGTTTGCTGAGTAGAATATGCTCCACCAAGCCACACTCTTAGGGTCACGAGTCTTCAAATGTCCATGTGCTCTGTGAGGGGAGGGACTGTTGGGGTCTATACTGGGGTTGTGCTTTGCATTCAGAGTTGAATACAAATAGGTGTGAATGCGATTTTTCCCTCTGGACATTCAGAAGCTGAATATTGGGCTGGCTCTGTACTAGGCAGAAATATAGCCACATTCAAGAAGAATATGCTGCACAAGCAGGCGGTTATTCACCCAATGGACTGTGGCCTGGAAAGATTTAGTTCTTTAAAACCTGCATACAGACAGGCAGGCTTTGGACATTACTCTGCAGAGGATTTTGTCCCCTGTCCTGTCCTGCTACGGGCTCGCTATAGTACTGAGAATGCCTCTTGCATGAACATTTGTTTGTGGCTTTTCTCTGAATTGTGCTGTGGAGCCCCTCACGGACGAGGCCCATGGCAGCAGTGTACAAGCACCAGCCCTCCACCTCACCCTCCAGGGTGGGCAGAGAGGTGACCTGGCCCCTGTGCCCCAGACCCCAGTTGGTTAAAGAGCTGGGAGGAAATCCCACGTGGAAGCAAATGACAGCAGGAGCTCAGCCCAGCCCAAGTGGGGACAGGGGACTGGTTACAGGGCACGGCTGGCTCTGACGTGGCTTCGTGTTGGGAAGAGGACCAAGAGCTTGGCCAGTGAACACACAGAGCAGACCCAGACGCAGCCTGGATCTGGGGGGTTGGGGACCGGCACACTGAACAGGTCAGGGCACAGCAGTAGCCAGACGAGAGGTGTGGTCCAGACACAGCAGAGGAGACCTGCCCATCATGGCAACCACAGACAGACACCAGGCAACACAGCAGAGAGCAGGTCTCATCACTCCGAGCTGGCACCAGTGATCCCTGCAGGGGCAGAGGAGCCCTGTTCTGGCGCTGGAGCTGGGGCAGTCTGGACTGTTACTCAGGCTCGACAGCAGTGCTCTGTATTTAGGCACTGAGGACTCAGGATGTTGTGCTACTGCTGTGTGACTCCATGTAGGAGCTGCTGAATGGCTCCTTGCGCTCACTGAGATATCGCCCCTGCCCAGATAAAGTCACTGGGTTATGTCCGAATGCAGCATGTATTTGTGGGGTTAATGCCGGCCTCCCAGAGGCCATGGAAGGAGGTTGCGCCTGTGGGAGGAAGTGAGGTTCTCCACTCCTAAGCATGTGATTTGGAGTATGGGGAAGGTACCAGAAACCGGGATGCCACCCGCAGCAAATACTACAGCAGGCAGCTCCTGGAAAAGGAGAGTAGCATGAGCTAGGTCCTGTTAGGCCCCCAGGGAGTCCAGTATTTTGGAAGGGCTTCCAGACCCAATTACGTCTTGGGGCACAAAAAGGTTCTTCCCAAGCCTGGGTCCCAGGAACTTGCACATGAAGTTCTAGGCTCTTTTTGTGAAGCGTTGATGTCAAAGCTTTCTCCCAAATACAGTAACTGCCCTCTGGGCACATCCTAATAATAGTCAGTACCGATTTGCACTGCACATTTGCACCTTCCCTCCAAGGACCTCAAAGCACTTTACAAACATTAATAAACTAAACCTTACAATGTCCCTGTAGGGAACTCTCATCCCCATTTTACAGATGGGGAAACTGAGGCAGGGAGAAGGGAAGTGATTTGCCCACAGTCATGTGGCAAAACCCAGACCTGTTCCTTAACCACAAGATCAGATCGTTCTTCCTCCCCAAAGACGTACTCTACACACTGTATGCAATACACCAGTGCCCAGCAGAGCCTTGGAAGTCACTGCCTCAGTCCGTCTCTGCATGGCACAGCTATACCAGTATAACCCTCAGTGGAGACACTCTTATTCTGCTGTGAGAGAGCCTTTCTTTGGTTTAGCCTAAACTTTTACTCATGCAACCTAAGCCAGACTGAAAAAAGGCACTTTTATATCCAAATAAGATTTTCTACACACCAGTATAACTACGTGGTTTAAATTCACACCGTACCTTATCCCACACTAGCTCTCCTGTATATACAAGCCCTTAGTACATAAAGTGCACTGTCATTATCTGCACTGATACAAAGCTGTCTAACCTGACAGAAAATGACTTGGGGATTGATTACGGAGAGAAAAGAGAGACTGAAAAATACAAGCTGCGAAGACTGCTCAGGCTATAAAGTGGTACAGAATTTAACCCAGTATTCATGTTCCAATGAGAACACTGGAACGAAAGCATTAAGGCAGCTTATGAACATCAGGCTCAGTTCAGTTATCTTTATACATGCAGCTAACAATTCCATCTTGTGTTTACACAGTGCGCTTTTCATTACTATTTTTTGCACACGATGCTTCACTCAGCAATGAAATGCAGCCAGCTCTGGGGTGAAATAACAGCTATTTAACCAAGCACAGCAGTGCTACACCATAGGGTAGAACAAGAAGTGATGAAAAAATCCCATCTCCACTAGAAATGGAAGGTAGACAGAACGCAATGCTCCAGATTGGCCAAGAAGCGGGGGCTGACACTCCTGGTCTTGTGAAAATGGCTGTGGAGCTTTAATAACCACAAGTGAATGGGCCCTTGCTTTTTACATCTCATCTGAGACACATTCTGCAGCTGTGTGAAAATACTCACTAGCTCCCAACAGCCCAAAATAAATGTGTTCTGGCAAAAGCCAGATATCCGGGGAGGTGGGAATGTGAACGTCGTGCACTTATAAGCCTTCCTGGGTTCAGAGCCCCATCCTGCTGAGGGCTGTACGACACAATCCTGGACCTGCAAATCTAGCTGTCAGACTGAAGCTCCAGTTCAGAGCTGTCCATAAGTCCTAGGCTACTGCTATTTCCTCATTCACAACGTATCCTCTCTGCACAGGGCATTTGGTGGCACAGCGTCACTGCACAAGCAGCAGGAAGGTCTTTGAACAAGACAGGAAACTCCAACATGCTCCTACAGGAGTGCGGTTTTACTGCTGCTGAGGTGGGTGGCCTGGCTACAAGCCTCACGTGACTGAGCCACATGGATAAACTCACAACGCCTGAGAGCCTTTCCATGGGCAGGATGGTCTTCTGCAAAGCTGCGCAAAGAGCATCCATGAACGACCCTCATCTCCTGGGACAGACAGGGCCGTCCAAACAGTTACAAACAGTAGCTGCTGAGTCTCTCCTCCCCCTAACCCAAAGTTACCCCAGGGATGAACCTGGCTCTGTATTTCAAAAGCTGGATTCCCAGCTGAATGACCTTTAAGTACATGGACTCTGCAAACACTGAAAGGCTTTAAGGCTATTTTACGGCCAGCACTGTGCAGTGAAGCTTATTTCTTTTGGTCAGAATCTTTGCCAGTTTGGAAATGTGCCCTGAGATTGATACAGAGGCCTAGGACTCCTTGTTGCTTCTGATTTGGAAGAATCCAATGTCCTTCCTTTGTCACTTCACAGCCGTATTTTCCACTGGGGCCCACTCAGGTGTGAAATCAAGAACGGCGATATTGCTCTGCTACTCCTGGGGCCTCCGCCCAGTGCAATATCTCATCGCTGCTGAGGCCTTCCTCTTCTGTGCTCTGCATGAGGAGAATAGGGCAAAGACAAGCCAAAGTGAGATGGAAAGGGGCAGAGGCAATGGGGAAACAAACAGCAGCAGGAAGAAGATGAGAGCAGGTGGGTGCAGGGGAAGTAGTGAGAAAACCACCCAGAAAGCTGCTCGTAAGGGCTTTGATCCCTCTTGCTGCATTGAGCACGAAAGGAGGGTTTGAATTGCTGCCTGATCCATTGCTGGTTTAAATAAAAACGACATTTCTTTTACTCCTAGGAGTGAACTAGGGAGGGTCAAGGGATAAGGTGAACCAGAGATTTTAGAGAGTGGAGACATGTTGGGCCCCATCTCCCTGCCTGCGCAGGATTGGCCGACTGCTCATTACTAGCAGTTTGTCCACACAAGATTCAACTGCCCCATGTAACAAGGTTTCCCCCACTTTCCTTGGGAGACTGTCTCTGTGCACTCCCATCGTCAGCAAGTCTTCTTACTGCTCACTCCCAGGGCAGGAGGATAATCCGTGGCCTAGGCATCAGGAGAGCAGCGGTTCTCTTCCTCACTCTAACACAGATTCACCATTGACTTTAGGAGAGTGACTTTGCCTCTGGGCTATTGTCTCCCATCTGTTTAACAGGGCGAACATTCTCCTGCTGCTCTGGCTGTTGCAAGACTTCATCATAGCAATGTAGGTCTGGAAGGGAACTCAAGAAACCATCTAGTTCATCCCCTCATGCTGGGGCAGGGCCAAGTCCATCTCACCTTCCCCCACACCCGCGACAGATATTCTTAACCTGTTCTTAAAAACCTCCAATGATGGGAATTTCACAATCTAACAAGATAATCTGTTCCAGTGCTTAATTATCCTTAGGGTTGGAAAGATTTTCCTAATATCTAATCTAAATCTCCCTTGCTGCAAATTAAGATGATTCCTTCATGTCCTACCCTCAATGAACATGAAGAAAATTGATCACCGTCCACTTTGTGACAGACTTATGTCCCTCCTCCATTTCCTGTGCTCTTGAGTAAACCCACCCAATTCCTTCAACCTTTCCTCACAGCTCAGGGTTTCTAAACCTTTTATCAGTTTTGTTGCTCTCCTGTGGACTCTCGCCATCATGCCCAAAACTGGACATAGTACTCAACCAACGGAGGCCTCTTCCATGCCTCTAAAAGTGCTTTGAGATCCACGGATGAGTGGCACTGGAGATGGGCAGAGCATTAGTATTACGTTCTCCTTCTTTTAATTTCATCCTGTGATCATTATTGTCCCCAGGTACTTAGGGAATGTGGTATGAGAACTGAGGGCCATCACCAAGCCAACTGCCAGCAGACTCAGGGACACTCATCCCCTGGAACAGCTGCATTTCTGCTGTGGTTGACACTCTTGTATCATCACTTTCTCTAGCAACAAGCTGCACAGTCAGGGCTTCCAAAGACACTTCCCATTCTCAACAAGTCTGGTCAGTTGCTCTTCAAAAATTGTCTGACCTGAAATTTCACCTGCTAAGTCTCATGCATATCATATGAAAATGAAAGGTCATAATCATGCCACTGAATCTGATTTGCCCAATCAAGAGCAATGATACCACAGCCAGCAGCCTGAGTTTGCAGACAACCAAACAGACTGAGGTTTTGCCCACAGAGGCTACAGGTCCCAGCATGCAATTCAGCTTCTTCATCAGAATGGAAGTTTACTCTGAGCAGAAGACTTCATTGCATGCTGGGATCTGCAGTCCCCACAGCTGAACCTCTGCATTTCAGATGAAGGATGAAACCAAGTTGATTCACTGTAGAACTTGATGGATCACATTTGATCCTGGTGCTACACTGGTCCCACTTGCACCTCACGAACAGAAGTCTCCCCATCAGATGCTGTCTGGGTATCCCTTTGCTATGGATAATTTCTGCAACCCGCCCAGAAAGTGCAAGCACACCGGCTTTATACAGGGGATAAAAGAGGAAGTGAGGGGAAAGACTATTCCCTGCCAACCTGCAGGTCTGGTGCAGAACAGCTGAGCAGCCTCTTCTCAGCCCTTGGGGCACAGGCTATAGCAGCAGCTGGAGCCCTGTTTGCCCTCTTCACAAGGGTTTGGGCCAGAGAATCCATCTAGTGGCTGACCCCATGATTACTTTTCCGGCCTGCCCCCATCATGTCTTAAAATCCCCTCCTCTGTGCTGCACAGAGAGGTGCCAAGGAGATGAGCTCTACAGCACGCGGGGGGTCTGAATCCCAGCACCTGGCCTGGCACTCACAATTCAGCTGCATTAAGGGTCTTCTGCATCCAAGGAGGGTTGGGAGATTGGGTAGGGGACAGACTGAGGTGGGGGACATGCAGATCTGATAAGAAACAGTCAAACGAAAAAAAATCTGATTTAATTACATCATGTAATGGGAGACAGCTACAAAGTGACAAGTTTTTAACGTGCTTATATACCAATAGGTGAACTAGAGTGCCTCGTGTTAAATGAGGATATCGATATAATAGGCATCACAGGAACTTGGTGAGATGAGGATAATCAATGGGACTCAGTAATACCAGAGTACAAAATCTATTGGAAGGACAGAACAGGTCATGCTGGTGGGGGAGTGGCGCTATACGTGAAAGAAAGGGTAGAATCAAATGAAGTAATAATCTTAAATGAACCAAACTGTACCAAAAAATCTCTATGGATAGTAATTCCCTGCTCGAATAACAAAAATATAGCAGTAGGGTTATATTACCGACCACTTGACCAGGATGGTGATAGTGCTTGTGAAATGCTCCAAGAGATTAGAGAAGCTACAAAAATAAAAAACTCAGTAATAATGGGGGATTTCAACTCTCTCCATACTGACTGGGTACATGTCACCTCAGGAAGAGATGCAGAGATAAAGCTTCTTGATACCTTAAATAACTGCTTCTTGGAGCAGCTAGTCCTGGAACCCACAAGGGGAGAGGAAATTCTTGATTTAGTTCTAAGTGCAGCACAGGACCAGGTCCAAGAGGTGAATATAGCTGGACCGCTTGGTAATAGTGACCATAATGTAATTAATTTAACATCCCTGTGACAGCGGAAAACATCGTAGTGGCCCAACACTGTAGCATTTAATTTCAGAAAGGGGAAATATACAAAAATGAGGGGGTTAGTTAAACAGAAATTAAAAGGTACAGCACCAAAAATAAAATCCCTGCAAGCTGTGTGGAAACTTTTTAAAGACACCATAATAGACGGTCAACTTAAATGTATCCCCCAAATTAAAAAACACAGTAAGAGAACCAAACAAGAGCCACCATGGCAAAACAACAAAGTAAAAGAAGCAGTGAAGCAAAAAGACATCCTTTTAAAAGCAGAAGTTAAATCCTAGTGAGGAAAATAGAAAGAAGCATAAACTCTGACAAGTGAAGTATAAAAATATAATTAGGAAGGCCAAAAAAGAATTTGAAGAACAGCTAGACAAAGACTCCAAATGTAATAGCAAAAAAAACCATCAGAAGCAGGAACCCAGCTAAACAACCAGTGGGGCCGCTGGACGATCGAGATGCTAAAGGAGCACTCAAGGACAATAAGGCCATTGCGGAGAAACTAAATGAATTCTTTGCATCAGTCTTCATGGTTGAGGATGTGAGGAAGAGTCCCACACCTGAGCCATTCTTTTTAGGTGATGACTCTGAGGAACTGTCCCAGATTGAGATGTCATTAGAGGAGGTTTTGGAACAAACTGATAAACTAAACTGTAGTAAGTCATCAGGACCAGATGAGATTCACCCAAGAGTTCTGAAGGAACTCAAGTGTGAAACTGCAAGACTACTAACTGTAGTCTGAAACCTATAAGTTAAATCAGCATCTGTTCCACATGACTGGAGGATAGCTAATGTGATACCAATTTTTAAAAAGGGCTCAAGAGGTGACTCTGGCAATTACATGCCGGTAAACCTGAGTTCAGTACCAGGCAAACTGGTTGAAACTATAGTCAAGAACAAAACTGTCAAACACATAGATAAACACAATTTGTTGGGAAAGAGTCAACATGATTTTTGTAAAGGAAAATCATGCCTCACCAATCTACCAGAATTCTTTGAGGGGGTCAACAAGCATGTGGACAAGGGGGATCCAGTGGATATAGTGTATTTAGATTTTCAGAAAGCCTTTGACAAGGTCCCTCACCAAAGGCTCTTAAGCAAAATAAGCAGTCATGGGATAAGAGGGAAGGTCCTCTCATGGATCGGTAACTGGTTAAAAGACAGGAAACAAAAGGTAGGAATAAATGGTTAGTTTTCAGAATGGAGAGAGGTAAATAGTGGTGTCCCCCAGGGGTTTGTACTGGACCCCATCCTATTCAACATATTCATAAATGATCTGAAAAAAGGATAAATAGTGATGGATGGAGGGCAACCAGCTGAGCATAGTAGCCAAGTCCTCTGCCTCTAGCTACACCTGGGAACACCCCAATTCTCAGAGCATGGGTTTGTTAGTGTTACACAGACCCGTGGCCTAGGGATATTCTGAAACAGGAGCCTCTCGGCAAGGAGTTTGCACCCAGAATAATGCCATGTGAATCCCACTTCTGGTCTGTGTGTGCTCCATGTGGGTGGACTGCACGTATGTGCCCCAGAAGCAGGATCCATATGGACAAACACTCAAACAGCCATGGTTACAGTAAGGTAAGCAACCATTCTTTATACTACCTGGCTGTGCTTCCTGGGTGCTGGAGGGCTGCTGGCCTCTAACTGTGTGCCTCAGGTGAGGCATCTAATACAAGGGTGTTCCTTGTTCACTATCTCTGATGAGGGAGATGGGAGTGTATCCAAAAATATGTAAGTATTCCCCAACTAGTGCACTAAGAGTGATGGATAACAGATGATGTTACTGCTGCCGGAAAGAACAGCAGCATGCTGTCATCAGCTTAATGGAAGCCAGATCCTAGCCTGATTTACATCCTGCGTTGCGTGAGGGAGAAAATTAGAGCATAATCTAACCTACTGAAACAACATCGTCGCCACAAGATGAAGGTGGGCGCAGACTCAGCTGTCATCAGCAAGAGCAGAAGAATTGTCCCTGGAACAGAGAAAAGGGCCATCCAGTCTCATATGTTGCCTGAGAGGCCAATGCTGAATCCTAGTACAAAGGAAAGTCTAAACATCCTGCTGCCCCCACCCATAATCCCTCTAATTGTACAATACTGTACCAGGGGGGGGGGGGGGGGGAAGGGAATTCTTCCAGATCCCAGCATATTCCCCGAAACACGAGGGATGATGGAGTTCCTACCAGTACAGCCACCATTCTCAACCCATATCAGTGAAGGCTACTCACCTGTAACCAAGGATCTTTGAGATGAACTCTGCACATTCACACTCCTGGGGTGCAGCCTGAATGGGGACAACTCTAGCGAGCAGCTGTTGTACTCATCACACACCTCCCTCGCCCCTCCCCTCAGAGAGTGTCAAAGCGTCCCAGGGAAGAGTATAAAATGGATGGGGCACTGCTGCTGCCTTCCTTCGCCTGCGAGCCCTAGGCCTTTGGTCAGTAGGACTCCATGGTAGAGGGAAAAGGTGGGCGGAGAGTCCGTCTCGAAGAACTCCAGTGACAGGTAAGTAACCATCATTTCTCCTTGGAGTGTTCTCTGCCCTTTCCCACTCATGGGCTAGATTAACAAGCAGTGCTCGGGTCCAGGCTGATGGGACCATGGAGTCCTAATGAAATAAGGCCTGCAGATTGCTTTGCCTCAGATCTAGATTACAAATAATGTGTCTAGAAAACGCCATAGAGACTGCCTTCAATCGATCAGAATGTGTTTTAACTCCCTGGGGAAAAGACATAGCCCATCAATTTACAAGATTGACACAAAACACAAAATCCAACCCTCTTGACAGCACTTGCACAGAAACAGCTTTACCCTTATTCCTCTCTTCATATGCAATACACAGTTTTAGCGACTGCCTAAATAAAAGGCTAAAGCCCTTCTAACATCCAGTGTACATACTTTAGCCTCTCCAGCCTGAGTATGAGGTTTGGAAATGAACACTTGCAAAATTATAGACTAGTTTTATATGCAAAAATGAGATGACTTTCAGTAAAAACCTTGGGCATCTACAGAGAATTACTTTATGAAAAATAGCAAATGGCAGATCAGCCATTAATACGTTATTCACTTCTACACCTTGCTGCAGTGATAGCTATCAAAAAACACTGTCTTAACAGACAGAGGAAACAACGCACAGTTTCCCAACAGTTCAAAAGAAGGTTTCATTAATGGTGAAAGGACTATCTTCAAATTCCAAGAATGTGTTATTGGAGGTGTGATACAGCATGGCCAAAGGGCAGCAGGAGAGTGGTAGCAGGAAGCCTTATTCCCTGCAAGGGGAGGAAGGTTTGCTATAGATTAACTAGAGCACTTGTAGCCAATTAGAGCACCAGCAGTCAGTCATGTGATAAAAACCCCTGCTTCGGCCAGACAGTGTGGGAGTTGGAGCAGGAAGGTTTGGCTGGAGCAGAGAGCAGTTTGAAGGAGTTGGAGAAGAGAAGAGAAGAGAAGAGTTGAGTTTTGGAGAGAGACAAAAGGAAAGTTTGGAGGAGTGCTGCGGTGGGCTGAGAAATCCAAAAGAAACCCTAGGTAAGGGGCACCTGGCTTGTGTAGAAGGAGGGCAAGAAGCCCCTTCACAAGCTGAAGGGCAGGAGAGGGAAGTAACCCAGGGGAAGGAACCGCTAGTTCAAGTGGTTCACCACAAACCTCAGGGCCCCTGGGTTGGGACCTGGAGAAGAGGGCGGGCCCAGGTCCCTCCCTCTCCACTCCACTCCCCTTCTCAAGGACACTAGTGGGGTAATTAAAATACCAGTTCAGAGGCAAGCAATGGCGCCCTGAGCCTTCCCCAAAGAAGAGAAAGCACGAGACCCAGCATAACAGGACCGGCAATTTGCCACAGAGGATATAGATTATTAAGGCCTTTTAAGAACTTTTTAACCACAGCATAAGTAAAAACTGATTTACATCTGCAGGTACATGGTATTCTGATACGAAGGAGAACTGAACCTTCACTGAAGATAGTGAAAGACCTGTTCTCTGAAGATACAATAAATATTCTACTATATAATTAATGGGTGCTGTACCCTATATATGGATCTATCTCATAAATGGTAACACATAATAATTTTTTTCCATTTATGACTATAATATTTTCATGTGGACTCTTCTCTTGAATTTATCAGTACATTTTGTACCTCTAATGAACAAGACTTTTCTAACAGTCCCAGAGCCTTATTCTCCATGCCTTTAAACGGAGAGACTAAGATCTGGGTGACAGAACATCCCTTGTTGCGTGAACAAGTCCGGTACTACTGTAGAGATTTGATTAACTCTCTGAACAGGTGAAGTAAATCTGGGTACTGGGCCACAGTAATTTTATCACTATCACGGTAATTTTATCACTATCTGAACGAGGGGAAATGGGGAAAATGCAAAAATTAGGCCTCAACCCCAATGTATTAGAAACACATCTGATATTGAGTCCCTGTCTTTTCTCACTCTGGAGCGAAGTTTCTGACAATTTCTGTTCCTGCTGAATGCAAAAAGATCTATTATAGGATTCCCCACAAACTGAAGAGGTGTGTTACTACTTGGTCTTTCAAAAGGCCTTTTGTGCATCTGAGAGGTTAACCTGCTCAGGTCAGCTGCAAGTGTGTTTTGTTGAATTGCTATTGTGTGAACATCTTGTTCTGTACACCAATCCCAAAGATGCCTTGTCTCTATGCACTGTCATGGAGAATGAGCTCCACCTTGTTTGTTTCGATAAGGAGCCATTGCAATCATCTAGTCTGACCTACTGTATCACACAGGCCATACACTTCTGGCACGTGTGCCGGATGCTAGAAACACTACCCAACTGGACACACACTTTTTAAAACCGGGATTTTTTATTCTTCAGTTCCGCCATCTGCGAACCAATGACTAACAGTTAACTGAACCTAATACTAAACTATTAACTATCTAATAAGATAACAATCTAACTATAAAATAATTAATCAGCTAATAAGCTACAGATCAGGGAGCACTGCAGAACAGTTCCTCATTGGTTCAGCTGGTTGCAGTTCCAAGGAACTGAGAGGGGTGGAGTGCCACGCTCCCTTTTATAACCCTGCTCTGGAATGTTCAACGGTCCGTGAAGGGAGAGGCAAGAAAGGCATGTGAACGCTTTGACTACTGCTAGCTGAACCAACTGGAGTATCCCATTAGTGGGAGTATGCAAATAACATTCAAAGAAGAACTGTGAAATTCACTCAGCTATTTGCCTCAATATTATCCTGCAGCAGTGAGTCCCACAATTAACTACATGTGGTGCAAAAAAGTATTTCCTTTTATATTTTTTAATTGGCTGCTTTTTAGAGTTCCTCCTTTTCCTTGTGGGAAGGGATGGAGAGAACAAAGAACACTTCATGGAATCTATGACATATTTCATATATTGTACTGTGTTTGTAGGTCTCCTCTTTCCAACATATACACCTCTACCCCAATATAATGCCACCCAATATAACATGAATTCAGATAGAACGCGGTAAAGCAGCCCTCTGGAGGAGGGGGAGCTGCGCACTCTGGCGGATCAAATCAAGTTTGATATAACGCAGTAAGATTTTTTGGCTCCTGAGGACAGCGTTATATTGAGGTAGAGAGGTATCATTCTAAATTCCTGATGCTTATGCCTTTTCATTGCTTTGCTTCAGACTTCTTCTGCAGTATTGTGCTTTGTCTTATAACGGGCAGAGTGATAACCCTGTTTTCTTCTCAGTTCATATATACATTTAATATTGGTTTGAGGTTTTTATTCCTTTCCAAATTGTTTACACTTTTAACCAGTATTAAACTTCCTCCAGTCCCACCAGCTGATCAAGAGAGAATAAAAAAATTAAGACCTCCTGAAGGAAATTACAAGCAGCCATGAACAGTAACCATGAGACTAAATCATTTCCAAACATGGATAAACCTCTGGAGGCTAATAAACACCCGTGTAGTTTACAGTTGTACATCAGACTTCCGTTCCAGCTAAGGGAGTTTGTAACAAGCTACACACACTATAAACACATGCTCCAGTACATCAAGAGGATCTCCAAGTTGTACTGCGTTTGGAAACCATGGCACAAAGCCAAGGATTATAGGGCAATGAAGGATAGCACCGGACAAGGACTGAGCTGTATGTGGGCTGATCCTGTAGAACACAACCTCCATGATTTGTTGTGATCACTGGTTTTTATGATGACAAGTATCAGCTCATTGTTTCCTTGTGTCTCCTCCCTCTTTGTTTTATCCACCTATTGTCTATACTCTTGGGCTTTGACTGAAAGCTCCTTGGGGCAGGGGCCGTATTTTGTGTCGTGTCTGACATAATGGGGCCCTGGCCTCCAGGGGCTACTACAATATAAACAAATAACAGATGATGCCCTACAGCAGCAATGTGAGCTTTCAGGACTTCAATTTTGGGGGGGTATTCTCAATTCTGAGGTGGATATATAGCCCTTTTCTAGCAGTCACCCCTTCCAGGGTAGGGCTGTCCTGGCCCCCAGACAGCTCTACGGTGACTTGTATCCAACAATCTCAAATGTGCACAGGGAGAATGGCCAGGATTTGACGTGGATGGGTAAGGGGTCCCTACCCTACTTCCCCAGGCCACAGAGTTCCCCTCTGCCCGGGCTCCTAGGTGTTCTAAACAGCAGAGTTTAAAGGGGGCAGCAAGGAGAACACAGCTGTGCAACTCTGCTAGGGAAGGAGGACACTCAGGCTGCAGTAGCTGTTGCAAAGTGGTCAGCGGCCACCTCAAACAGCTGCCTTAGTGATGTGGAGAGGATTCATAGGATATGGAATTATCAGAGTGACTCAGACCCATGGTCTGTCGAGCCCAGCGTCCAGTCTCTGACAGTGGCCAGCACCAGATTCTTCAGAGGACCGTGCAAGACTCGTACCGTAGGCAGGTGTGGGATAATCTGCCATGTAGGAAGATCTTATTTTAGGCCATAGCAATTAGAGATATGGTTCAGATTTTCAGCCAGAGGTTTTATATCCCTTCCAAAAATCTGTTAGCATCAACTCTCATTACTCCCAGGCTGGTCTTTTGAAGGTGTGCAGATGGTCTTGAAGGCTGAGGACTGAAAGGTCAAATATAGTGTGATTGTTTAGTATCTGACCTCTGTCTCCTCATCCTCAAGGGAACCCTGCACAACACCTTCAAAAAACAAACCTGAGAGTTTAAATTAATAACTTTGCTAGATACTAGAAGTCACGGACTGAACAGAGACACTGGATTTATAGCTTATTTAAAACAATCTATAACCCACCCAAACCCCACCCTCAGCTTTTGTTTTCTTCCTTTTCCCTTATGACTGAAGGGGTGTTAACAGGCCACTTCATCGTGAATGATTCCTTGAAATATGTATTAACTACTTATGCTAAATAATCTGTCCCACCTTCTATTTAGCTGTGATCAACCTGAAGAAGTCGTCAAGCTTGAAAACTTGTCTCTCTCACCAACAGAAGTCGGTCCAATAAACGATATTACCTCACTCACCTGGTCTCTCTCAAATAAACTCTGTCACCTGGTTCCCCTTTATCCACTATTCCTTCTTTCACACACCCCACCCACAAATCTGGCTAACTTTGGTTTTGGCTGAGGAGAGAATTTAGCCTTTTAGTTCTGCTCAATGGTGGTGAAAGCCTCCCCAGAGGGTTACTGTCTAACTCCAAATAAATTTACTATTTTCTGGCTCATAATCTTTCAGTACTCATAAGCACAGATCTGCTATCAGTGCATCACTTTTATGGCCATATATATATTTGTGTCAGAGGAACTGGCTGCTTGAAAACCTGCCAGGGCTAATTCATGACTGATGCCTGGCTCCTAAAATTCCCTGCAACTCAGTGGCCTGTGTCCTATTGGCTGCCTCTAGGTTACTCTCCCATTAGATACTGATGGAGGATCCCTAGCAATTCCGGCTTCTTAAAATAAAACTGTTTGGGTTAAGGGCTCCAGGGCCTGGGATGGGAGAGGCAGAGCTACAGTTCGATTATTACAGACCCATCATAGCCCTGAGCTGTCAAACCCACAAGGAAACGCTCTCTGCCATTTCCCCAGCTATCACACACCAGATGTCCCGCTACAGTAGCGCTGTCAAGGGGAAGCTAAGCAATGTAAGGAGGCAGCTATTTATGTGCCGAATAACAAGGACACAGTGCAATCTAATTATCACGTTGGCAAAGGCACCATATGGAGCTGGGGGACAGTTGTCAGAGAGGCTGGAGCTGGAGGATTTTGAGGCAGTTTTGGTAGCGTATACCCCTCTCCTCCTCTCTCCATGCCTGCTGGGACCAATGTGCATCCTGCCCCCATCTCTGCACGAGCTTCTGAATGTGATGATGAAGATGTGATTACATATGCTCCATACCAGCAGGCTCAATTCCCCCACTGGGAGCCAGGATTAATCAATCTCCTCTTCTTTCATGTATTGATATCTCTGTCCCCCAATATATACTGTACAAAAAGAATGGGTTTTTAAACAAGCAGCAAGTTTATCCTTATTGCTTAACTAAATGAAGTGGACAGTGAGTTACTCAATACATCACCAATGTCCTTATCACTTATCACCTTTCATCTCTTCACAAGCATGGAGAACATCTAACTGCGTGGGCCTCTGCGCTCTAGGTTAGCTTTATCCACGCTGCAGAGCTTACAGCAAACAAGACTTGAGGCTGCCCAGACGGTTAAGCATAGAAAGTTCAAGATACGGCAGTTCTGAAAACAATGCAAGCATAAACTTTTTGGACTGGAGGCCTCTCTCTCCAGCTCAGCCAACAGGGGAGGATTGGGGGCTGCTTGGGTTTTCCATCTAGGTTCTTGACAGTGGAGCTCAAACAATCACATATGGTTTTCAAGAAGTTCACAGGTCTGATTAGACTTCTTTGGACTCTGCCTGGCCCCAGGTACAATAAGCAGAGTGCTGATCACACAGGTAAAGTAGCACGGGGACACTGGAGAAATAGTCTAGAGCCACCAGGCCCCTCCTCCACCCCTCCTAGCAGCCAGGCAGGGCTTGGGAATGGGAGGGAAAGGGGGAAGAAGATTCTAGAACACCATGGGCCACAAACTAACCACAGACACATCCAGCCGTGGCAATGTTTTCATTGCAACAACAGTATGTGATGACAATGAATTACGTTGTTGTAATATCATGACCTAGGCATACCAGCGTCAGGCCATGACTTTGGGGCTCTCTATGACTAGATTCACTGAAAGTAGCTCTCTGGCTCTGGTCTGCCAGTGGGAGAATTGCACCCCAGGAGAGCTGAAGGCATGAGGTCTGACACCCAGGGTGGCTCAGAGAGAGGGGTCAGAGGAGCCTCGAGCCCTGTAACCAGAACAGTACTGACCTAGAATATTCATCTCAGCTCGTCCCTTGCTCTCCTATTTCCTAGCAGAATGTAGGGTTCCAGCTGGGGAATTGCATCTTAGGGGATAGCTACCTATCATCTTGTCTTCTGCCTTTGCAAGGCAGCAACAGATTTGTTGAATTAGTAGCAGAGCCTGTACTATCAGAAATGAAAGCGAGAGCCACACATGGATGGTGCAAGGATAATGTCCAGTTAAGGACACATCACACGATAGCATATTTCATGCATGATCCTGGCAGTTGGCAAGTAGGGGAGGCAAAGAAATAGGGAAGCAGAAGCAGGAGCTTGCCCTTCTCTCAGGCCGACTGTGATTGGTTCAGTTATAAAGAGAGGAGATAGCTCTGTAAGAAACACATCCAGACACTTTACGCTGCAAAAGCTTCTTCCAGCTTATGCTGAACACCAACAGTATAAAAAAGGCAGATTCAGCCCATCACAGGGCAGGTGAGACCCAGAAAGGATCATCTATCACCTTCCAATAGTACATATTAACCTGTCCTTTTCCCATTGCTGATGGCCTCCCAAGGCACTCACTCCATGTGACCACCCAACTGGACATCTCCAGGGGCCTGGAAATCAGTGCCATCAACTAGGGGATCCAGATGATTTGAATGGTAGACATGCAGGATGTAGGCTTAGGAAAGGCAGATTATCTGGGCAGTTGGGTACCTCTGGATGAAGACATACTATGATATAAATCTCTTTGCTAACAGAAATCTGAGAACTGCTGTAAGATCCAGACACTTAAGAGGTCCCACGTAAGTTACGAACCAGTCAGTATGCACTCTTTTTCCACCTTATAAGGTTGATGCCTGCCTCTAGCACGTTAACAGGCATCTGCATGTGGACAGTGAGGTGACTGCACAAGCCTAGGTAGATCTGTGGCCGTGAAACTGGGCTGGCACACACCAGGGGTGAGTGAGCAGTTTGGAAGTGAGACTTAGGCCTGGGCTACACTAGTGGGGGGTTCGAACTAAGATATGTAAATTCAGCTACGCTACTGGCGTAGCTGAAGTCGAAGTATCTTAGTTCGACTTACCTGGCCATCCTCACGGCGGCGAGTCAACTGCAGCGGCTCCCCCATCGACTATGCTTACTCCTCCTGCCAAGGTAGAGTACGGGTATCGATTTGGGAATCGATTTATCAGGTCCAGATGAGACGCGATAAATCGATCTCTGATACATCGAACACTACCCGCTGATTCGATGGGTAGTATAGATGTACCTTAGGCAGCCACCTGCAAAAACATGGCTGTATGTTTCTTACACAACTCTGGGCAAAGATTCACTTTCCTTGCTCTGTATTTATTATTGGTTCAGCGGCTGGAAGTAGAGGGACTTGGATTGATAGATTAGAGGGTTATCTAGTTTTACTGCAGAAACACAGTAGCTCCTCCAGTGAATGAAAGTTATATTGGTCCTGATATTACCCATCAGTCCTGAATCAGCAGCCACACTAGCTATCTGTTTATATGGTCTCCATGAAAGCATATGGCAATTGCCAAACTGAGGAACCAGTGACAATTTTTAAAGGTCCAATATCTCAAACCACAAGGGCACAAACAAGTACTTCATATTCTTGGAGACACAATCCCAGGTATCTGAGGGATAAGCCCTTTGGAAAATAGAGCACGATTCTCCTTTAAAGTCCTTTACATCACATCTTGGAAAAGCTAGAAACACCGACAGGACCAATATAGCTACTATCAGGACCAGTACAATTTTCTGTGCATTGGCGCTAGACATGCGATCAGAAAAATATTTCATCCCCTCTCCCCCGTTCTGTAGCTTCCATGGAAATACTATGTTGTAATTTCTTAGAACAATTCTCTGAAGATATCCTTATGCTGACAACTGTAACTCTACAGTAGCCGGCACTATTTTTCCTTTTTGGCTAGACACGGTTCACCTTGTGCACTAGACCCACTGACACCTATGGGTCATTGAGCTAGAAGTTGGCCTGCAAAGGGAGAGATGAGTGTGCGCCCTTTTCTGCATCTTCAGAATGCTTAAGGAGGACTGGAAGAGAGTCTGGAAAAACAAAAAGTCCCTTTTGAGTAGTGTTTTTAGCTTACAATACATACACTGGGAATATTAAATCTAGTCCTTCTGGTTTTATTGGAGGTCTCCTTGGAGGACTAGAGAGCTAGAGTGGGAGCTTTCTCAGCTCTTAATTGAAGGGGCAGGGTGTTGAATCTCTAAACAAAATATTTATTTTAATATGGTGTTTAACTCAGACAAAACCCCAAGATTATTTGAGAGAGCTTGACTATACTCTGTGCCTGCCCCACAAAGGATAATATCTGAAGACTTGGGCCCAGATCCTCAAAGATATTTAAGCTCCTAATTGGATCTTAGTTCCCTAAAAACCCCAATGGCTCAGGTTTCTCTTTGGTGGCGCTGAGATAATCCTATTGGTTCTCTAGCCAGCTATAAAAACAACAAGGAGTCTGGTGGCACCTTAAGGACTAACAGTTTTATTTGGGCATAATCTTTTGTGGGGAAAAACCCACTTCTTCAGATGCATGGAGTGAAAATTACAGATACAGGCATAAATATATATCAGTGGTCCACAATGCAGTGCTCGCGGGCGCCATAGCACCCGCTGAGGCATTTGTGTGCGCACGCCTAGTGCCCAGCAGGGGAGAAAAGCCGCAGCCCTGTGCCTGCCGGGGACAGAGAACTCCGGGGCTGCAGGCTTCATTCTATGTTAATGTAAGAATAATAAATATATTTGGACCAGCAGTTCAACAATGTTTTACTTTTTTAAAATAAATAAGATGAAAACTGTTTATAATATTTATTTTGTAAAAATTCTTTAATTTTTCTTACAGGTAGATAAAAAAGAGCAATTCACATGGTAAGGTAAAAGAGTAATTGCCAAATAATTTAATTAATACCTTTCACATGTAAAATTACCTTTTTTATCTTATGGATTTATATATTATGTAATATTAAATATGATGTTTTTCATATTATTTAATGTACAAATACAAAATAAGCCTTGAAAAATGGTTGGTGCCTACCACACTCTTCTGAAAACATGAATGTGCTACTGGCCACAAAAAGGTTGGAGACCACTGATATATATTGGCACATGAAGAGAAGGGAGTTACCTTATCTTCATGTGCCTCTCTCTCCCCCCCCTCCGTGTATATATATACATATATATATGCCTGTATCTGTAATTTTCACTCCATGCATCTGAAGAAGTGGGTTTTTACCCAGGAAAGCTTATGCCCAAATAAATCTGTTAGTCTTTAAGGTGCCACCAGACTCCTCGTAGTTTTTGTGGATACAGACTAACACGGCTGCCCCTCTGATACACTACTTGGGTAGTCATCTATGGAATCCTCCAGGAAAGATAAGGTAGAGAAAACTTCAAGGGATAGATTTTCAGAAGTGCTTCACGCCCACCTGCTCCCTCTAAGAACACTGGAAGTTGGTTGAAATCCTGCCCATCTCATTCAAGGATCTAAATGAAAGCTGAGCTCTTTTGAAAACCTAGCTAAGTTCAGTATTTAGGGGCCTCCATGGCACTCACTGAGTGCTGAGCTCTTTTAGGAAGCTGGCACCCCATTTCTAGCCCGAACAAACAAGCAGAAAATAGCAGCTCTTGAAAACACCTTTCAGGCCCTTCATCATGGATCAAGAAGCAATAAAAAGAGCACACAACCACAATTTTTCTTCCTTGTAGAACTGACCTGCAAAGAGATGCTGTCAAGGGTGGTGATGGACTCAAAGACATGACTCATCATTTCTCTTCAGTCTCTTTGCAAGCCCTATGCATTTATTCATACAGAGTTTTTCTTCTCTCAGAAGAAAACGCTTTAATGCTCTTCTTTCTTTACAGACAAATCAATTGCAGCAGCCCAGCACTCTCAGCAACTCTACAACAAACCAGTGTGCAGGCACAAAGGTGAAACACAGCAGTCCTGCTTCCAGCTCCCAAGATCAGCTTCACCAAAAGAAAGGGTTCTCAGAACTATGGAAAATACTCAAGCAGAAATCTTTTCACAGTTCTAAAAACAGCCAGAAAATACACACTGGCTACAATTAAGCCCACATATTCCAGCTGCTTTTTCCCTACAAGATGAGAACTTGGGTTGATTTTCAATTTTTCCCCCAAGGACGAGATAATTCTGGAGGGATTATTTTAAATGCACCCCCCTTATTCTGCCATCAGTGTTTGTATAAGAGCCACACCTAGAGATCCCGGCCTACATCTGGGCCCGCTGTGGGCTGGGCATTGCACGGACACACAGTGAGAGCTCACAGTTTACACAGACAGAGAGGGAAGTATTGTGTCAGTCTTACAGATGGGAACTGAAGGCCAAGGAGGTTAATTGACTTGCCCAAAGTCACACAGGGAGTCTGTGGCTGAGCTGGGAACTGAATCCAGAGTTCCCGAGGGCTACTCATTCTCTCAAAGCTCTACTTGCTTGGATAGATTTTCACAGGACACAATAACCACCCACTCTATCAGGTGGTTCAGACTGACCCCCCACCCACAAAATCCAAGTCAGCCAGGATAAACTGCCCAAGCTCCACTCCCTCACACAGGAACCTTGAAGTCTGTTCATAAAACACGTCCACCACATCTCCATATCTCATAACACAACAACAAGGGGACATTCAGTGGAATTGAGAAGGTGACACATTCAAAACCAACAAAGAGGAAATATTTTTCCACATGCATAATCGGACTGTGGAACTCAACGCCACATGATGTCATTGTGCCCAAAAACTTAGCAAGATTCAAAAAGGGACTAGATATTTATATGCATAGCTAGATTATCCAGAGTTATAGCTAATGCCAACACAGTTTTTGGAAGGGATATTAAACCTCCTGCTTTGGAATTTAAGCCAATCTCTGACTCGTAGGGATTAAAAGAAAGACCTAACGTGGGAAGGCAGGTTACACCACATCTACCTACTGCGGGATTTCTTGTACCGTCCTCTGAAGCACTTAGTCCTGACCACTGTCACAGACAGGACACTGGACTACACGGACCTCAGATCTGATCAAGTGTGGCAAATCCTACAAGGGCTTTGCTGGGCCAGGACAGAGAGTTGAGGAATGTGCCCTGCCACCAAACTAGGGGGCTATTAGCAACCTGAAAGGTCAAAGCTGCCATGACACCTGCTGGGTTGAAAGATGTCTCAGGTAGCCAGGCCCAGCCTGTTTTGAACTGAATACAGTATGTCAAAGGCCAATCCCTTTGATTCTCCCTGGGCACCAGTACCCACTGGCAAGCACAGACCATTCAGCCCCACTGGGATGTGCTGTCAATATGAAACTCCATTTAATAATATAAATTTCCAGAACGTCTCCAGGTGCAAATGCCGCTGAGGTCACAGTCAGAGTCTAATCTGGAGGTGCCAGTGGCATGAAACACTGTAGCCAGGTTCTGCATGTGAAAAGACAGGTGCAACCTTCTTGCCACATGCAGCTGGAAATAGCGTCTGACCATAGCAGTTCCCTGAGCATTCAAGGATCCAATCCAGCCCTCACAGTAACAGATGGGGGTCCACCGAGGTTGGAGGAGGAGGCGGATACAGATCTCCACTATTTCTAAGGGGAATGCTACTTGGCACTTCCTTAGCACCTGTCATACAAGGTTCTCAAGTGTGTTACCGGGAACAGTGCTGGATGTATTCTGAATCAGGACTTCCTCTCCTAAATGTTTTATGGTTTCCCTTGACTCTTTATAGAAACTCTGCCATGAAGACCTTTGTGTCTGGCTCACCAGCGCAGTGAAATGGAGCAGTCTCACCCTGACTATGATCCAGAGTGTCTCAAGAGGGTTATTTAGCGCTAGATCCTGCACCCACTGAGGTCACGGTGACTTTTCCACTGGTGTCAGTGGGAGTGGAATCAGCCCCTTGGCCAATTAAAAGCCTTAGGCTTTGCGGTCCTGGCGATGGAGATCTCTGTGCAGAGTGGCTTCCCGCTACCCTTAAGAGAACAATAGGGAGGAGTCTGGAAATTCCAAGGAAGCTGTTAAGACCCCTGCCGCAGTCTCCTGGCTAGCAGCTACTAAGAGGCAGACAGCACTCCTTATTCCCACTTAAGCAGTCTTCACCACGCATGCAGCTTCTGCCTGAAGAGCCAAGTGCACTCCTCATCCTGCCTTCCTTGTTGTGATCTGAAAGCAAATTGCACTGCTGGTTTCAGAGCAGCTTCCTTTTACACTCAATACAAAAATCATCATCATCACACAGGACCCAGGTAGGAAGAATCAATGACTGCAAAGTTCACCGGCCCCTTTTTATGGGCACAGCAGTCCCCTGCATGGCAGGAGCACCAGGGCATGCCCATACAGCTCAGGCACAGGGCTACACTTAAGAAAGAAAGTCAGTGTGAGCTGAGTGAAGCAGCTGGAGCCTGACAGCCGCTCACTCCCTGCAGTTAATCCTGCTGCAGAGTGACAGCAGGGCAGAGTATTTTACAGGGAAGGAGAAATGGCTAATAAAACCAGAGGCCTTTATTAGCAGTACGTAAAGCAGAGTGAGCATCCTGCAGAGCCAGTCTAGGCCAGTCATTCGCATGGCAGCAGCTACTTTTGCATGTGGGGGTGCCCTGCTGGAGTCCCGAGTGGGCTATGGCTGTTACCTGAACCGTGATCCAACCCTGGGAAAGGACACTGAGGAAAATCCCTGCATTGACCCCTAGGGATCCGCTGGGCTGGACCCTAGGTCAGGACTGAAACCTCTCTGGGCTGACTTTTGCCAGAGTATCCGTGCAGCACTGTACTCTGCCGCCGCCCATCCGCACTGACAGGCCTAGCAAAGGCTGTGTCAAATCTGAATCAGGTGGGAACCCTGAAGGATACCATGTGGCTACAACATCACAGTCAGTGCTGCACTGTGAGTCAGTGAGTGTGGGGTAACACTTACACCTTACAGAGGGCGTGGTATGCCAGGATGCAGTGTGGTGCCCAGCCCCCGCAGCGATGGGCACCTTAGATCAGACAGCCAAACCCTGCCCTGCTGTGCGTATTACCTGAGATGGATGCAGGTAGGGCTCTGGAGAAGCCAGGTTGGTCTGCACAGACACACTCTTCTCCAGCAGGATCTGAGGGAACCCCAGCTTCTCAAAGGTATTCCTCTTCCAGTGCTTGCTTTCCTGCTGTGCCAGGGCCTCATCCTCGCTGAAGGCCCGCACCACGGGGCCGGGCATAGGTAAAGGCAAGGCACCATCGCTCTCATAGCCTGAGCCGTCCTTCTGGGAATCCCAGCTGCTCCGCTGTTTCATGTGGTAGTGAGCCTGCTGCGCCTCCCATGCCAGCCGGGCCTGGGCCAGGAAGGGCTCCGGGAAGCCCCGCACTGCCTCAGCCTCAATGGATTTGCTCTCTGTGCGGTTCATCTGGGGCCTGTAAGTGCCGGGCATGGGCCTCTCCTCTGCCATCAGCTGCTCGTTGAGCGCCTCCCGATCCCCCGAGCCATCCGTGGAGGAGGTGTTGGGGTCATGGGACAGGGAGGGCTTCCTGCTTTTCCTTTTCCTGGTGCTAGGTGAGTACCCTGTAGAAGACATGGTGTCCTGCTGACTGGACCATGACATGGAGTCTTCCCCCTGGGAGGCCTGGCTCATGGGCTGGCTGTGTCGGAAGTCAGCCCCTTCCATGCTGCTGTAGTCCCCAGACTTGATCTCCAGGCGCTGGTCCCTCACCAGGCAGGGGCTGTGTTGCAGTGAGTACGAGCCACCTACGGGGTTAGGGGAGTATTTGTGTCGCAGGCCCGTTTTCAGCTTGGGGCTGGAACCGGACTGCTCCACGTAAACCAGCTGTCTTACATACTCCTTGCCTGCAGGGCTGTACTCCAGGCTCATGAACCTCTCGGGGCATTTCTGTTTGGTCAGCACCAGCTGCTGGTAGGGGGAATTGGGGCCCTGCTTGGGCGACTGCAAGAATGGGTGGGGTTTGCGGATGGGCGATTTCTGCGGGGAGCCCGCCTTGTAGTTGCCGCTGGCTTCATACTGCATGTCCACCGGGGGCTCGTCATAGATGGGGGCCTGGTACTCCATGGGGGGCTCCTCATACAAGGGGGGCTCATAGGCGTAGCGAGGAGAAGATGGCTGGGACTCACTCGAGTGCTTCCGGTGCTGGGACTGGAGCGGGGAGCAGAATGAATCCCCCCGACCGAGCAGCGGGGAGCAGCTACCCACATGGTCAGCCCTTTTCAAGAAGGGAGACTGCTTCCTCTCAGGGAAGAAGACAGAGTTGTCAGTGTCAGGGGCAAACGTCTGCAGGTTGGGGGACTGCTGGCCCCCTGACGGCCTCCGTGAGCGGCTCCCCTGCTGATTGTCGGTGGTGTAGCCATTGCCCTGGTGCATGAGGAAGCTCGGCTCGCGGTCCGTCACCTTAATCAGCATGCGCTCCTTGGTGCCGGTGTTCCATCGCAGGGAGGACGTCCTGTGCGAGGCAGAGAACACACAAGCCATCGTCAGAAAGGGAGGGATTGGGGGAGTGGGGTGTTTTCATTAAAAGAATAAAGAGCATTTGCCTGAGAATTTTTATATTGTGTGTTAGGTTTCCAAAAGATACCCACTTCCACCTCCCAGGGGCACATACACTAGCATAAGCAGGTGGCATCCCCACCCTGCTCCCAACACAGACATACACACCGGAGACATCCAAAATTAGTTCCTTCCAAATATAAACCTCAGCCCAAGCTTCCTGAGTTAAGTTGTTCCTAGAGTTTTTCCCTGCAGGACCTTCTGTGTCTCTACCTAGTTTCTTCTGCTTTAGAAACTCTTAAACCTTTTATTCACCTGAGTCGAAGGTGATAGGGGCCATTTGGTCTGGGTACCCAGCTAAGTTAGCAGAAGAGCTCTGAAGTTCTGTGCAGTGCTCTAAGCAGCCGGCTCTCCATCACAATTATTTAACACATATTCCATTTGCACAGAAACAAAGGTTCCCAGAAGGCATCCAACTTTAGCCCACTCCCTCAGCAAGAGTGATGGGCCTAGCCCAGCAGTTGGGACATTGAAGTCAGCCTCTGTCAGATCCTTGAGGGTAGCAAGCTCCTGTCTAACACCCTCCACTGAGATCACTTGGCACTGTTCCCCAGACAGTTACATCTAGGGAGCCTCTCAACTGCTGCTGGGGCACATGCAGAGAAAGACTCATCACTGAGCTACAGCACACATGGTCCAAACTGCTTTGGTGGATTTAATATAACTAGTTCAAGTAAACAGCAACCAAAACAGAACCACATGGAACTGTTTTAACCCAAGGAAGGTCACAGATCAAAGACTTTGAGTGCCCAGACTGGGTTTATAAGTGCCTTGGCTCTGGAGAACTGAGACGTGGGTTGTAAGCCCCCCATGGAAGGGACCTGGGGTGGTGATTTTGAATGCCTGAATTGAGACACTTTAAAGGGGCCTGATTCTCAGTGGGCTGGCAGCTTGGCACTTTCTAAACATCAGGCCCTAAGGTATCTCAATGGAGGCAGCCAGATTCACTAGTCACACCTGAAAGCCTTGACCTGGGCCTAGTTTGCCTGTCTGTCTGAGGCACCACGCACTACTGTGGCACTCTACGTGCAAAAACGATGGTAAGAATTCAAACTGCAAAGTCGAGCACTCAGAAGTTACAGAATGCCCCCTTTTGTTTGCACTTCAGGACAGTTTTTCAAGGACATGATCACATACTGCTTTTTCCACAAGAGCTGCGCCTCATTCACTGCACAAGACAGAGCGGCTCTAGGAACAAGTCAAGGCTGTGTAGGGAATGAGACTGTATTCCATAGGCTCCCTGCCTCGTTTGCTGAACAAGCTGAGGGGTGGCAGTGAATGAGGCAGGGGACTGCAGGAAGAGAAAGGATGGTCTCATGGTTAAGGCTTCCCTGGAGAATTGGATTCTATCCCCATCTCTGCCACAGTGTGTGTGTGTGTGATGCTGGGCAAGTCACTTAAATCAACTTTTCACGGATGGTCTCTAATTGCACGTTCCTCATTTTCAGGCTATCCAACTTGAGACCCCTGCTGCACACACGCCCAAAGTCAATGGAAGCCGTGCTTTGAACATAAAAAGATGTCATATGCTGCTTAGTACTCCAGAAGTCAAGTCCCCAGACATCTCAAACTGGGCATCCAAACTTAGTGGACACTTTTGACCTTAAATCTCTCCGGGTGAAATCCACAAAGCAACTTAGGTGCCTAAACTCCACAGCTAAGAGTCGAAATCCCTCTGCGGGGCACTACTGTGACCGACAAAATTCCCACTTGACTGCCACCTAAACTCATTTGGAGCCTAATCTGCCATTGTAAAAGTTCCCATAGCACCTAACTTGGGGCATGCCCATGGCTGTCTCCCTCTACGCATCTGGACACTTACCTTCTGCCTACGCCCCAAAGCAATTCAGGAACAGCAGGAAGACAAGCATTCAGCCGCCTAAGTCACATGCTGGATGGGATCCAGCAAGCAGCCTCTGAGCATGTCTAGTGAAGCAGGTTCAAAATCCAAACAAAATCCAGTGGAAGGGATACAAACCATATAACTTTTAGACCAGTGCTCAGTGGGATGTGGGAGACCCAAGTTCAATTTTGCCATCTCTGCCAGAGGGAGAGAAAGGATTTGAATAGGGTCTCCCACCTCTCGGGAGTGCTGATGAGGGGTTCCCTCAGTCTCTCCTGCTGGAACTGTTCCACAGTGTCTCAATAATGGGACCAGTGAGAGGAGGAATGTTTCCGTGCTCCGAGCACCTACCTGGGGAGGTGGGAGACCCCAGGTCCAGCCTCCCTGCTTCAATCACGCTTCATTATTTATACACAATGGAACAGCTTCTAGAGGAGAGATGGAGGGAGCCCCACATCAGACTATCCCATAGCTCAGTGGCTACAGCATATTTCTGAAAGATGGGGGGGACCCCTATTCAAAATCTCTCCCCACATCAGGCAGAAGGGGGGAAGTGAACCTGGGTGTTCTACATCCCAGGAAAGTCTTTTAGCCATGCGACTAAAAGTTTAAGGTGCGCATCACCTAGTGCTGCCAACCTTCTAATCACACAAAACTTAACCCCCTATCCCCGCCCCTTCCCTGGGGCTCTGCCCCTTCTCCAGGGCCCCACCCCCACTCACTACATTCCCTCTCCCTCTGTGGCTCACTCTCCCTGCCCTTCACTCACTTTCACTGGGCTGGGGCAGGAGGTTGGGGTACAGGAGGGAGTGAGGGCTCTAACTGGGGGTACAGGCTCCAGGGTGGGGCCAGAAATGAGGGGTTCAGAGTGCGGGAGGGGGTTCCAGGCTGGGGCAGGGAGTTGAGGTACAGGAGAAGGTGAGGGCTCCAGCTAGGGGTGCAGGCTCTGGGGTGCGACTAGGGATGAGGGGTTTGGGGAGCAGGAGGGGGCTCCAGGCTTGGGTTTGGGGACAAGGGATTAGGAGTGAGGAAGGGGGCTATGGGTTGAGGCGGAGGTTGAGGTGCAGGAGGGGTGAGGGCTCTAGGTGGGGCTCGGGATTCATAGATTCATAGACTCTAGGACTGGAAGGGACCTCAAGAGGTCATCGAGTCCAGTCCCCTGCCCTCATGGCAGGACCAAATACTGTCTAGACCATCCCTGATAGACATTTATCTAACCTACTCTTAAA
>NC_133770.1:299795130-299830633 GCF_003597395.2 Chelonoidis abingdonii | reverse complement strand
TTTCATCAGGCCCTGGTGACTTGCAGGCATCTAACTTTTCTAAGTGATTTTTAACTTGCTCTTTTTTTATTTTATCTTCTAAACCTACCCCCTTCCCATAAGGGGATGAGGGGTTCAGGGTGTCGGAGAGGGCGTGAGGGCCCTGGGCTGGGGCTGCGGGCTCTGGAGTGGAGCAGGGATAGGGGTTTGGGGTGCAGGAGGGGGTTCCGGGGTGGGCAGGCTCAGCGGTGGGGCAGGGAGTTGGGAAAGGGCTTACCTCAGACAGCTCCTGGTCAGCGGCGCAGCGGGGCTAAGGCAGGCTGCCTGCCTGTCCTGGCACCACGCTGCGCCCTGGAAGCGGCCAGCAGCTCCAGCTCCTAGGTGGGGGGCCAAGGAGGCTCCATGTGCTGCTCTTGCCCATAGCCACCACCCCCTCCCCCAACCTCCCATTGGCTTCTGTTTCATTTACTGGAGAAATTCCTACTGGCACCAACCAGCAAAGTGCTTTAAATCAGTAAAACACAGACCAGAGCCCCATACTCACTGTGCAACACTGCCCCTTCCACCTTCCCAGTATGGTTACAGGTCAATTAAGTGAGCCAAAAGGGTTTCCACTCCTCCCACAGAATTCCCTGAACAGCACAGAGCCAGCCTCCGGACCCTGCCTGCCCAGCCAAAGGAACTAAACATGGCAAGGAGAATCTTCACATGCATTTACTGACGAAAGCCTTTAGCCCTGGTCCTTAGCAAGGTCTTCAGAGGAGAAAGTGAGAGACCCTCTCTCCCATTGCTCCCTCTCTACTTTTTATTGTGAGGTGAGTCCAGTAACTTGGAGGCATCTCTTGAACAACTATCTTGCCACCTTCCCACTGTTGCCAACTTGCATGTTTGTATTGCAAGTCTCATAACATTTGGTGCTTTCCCTGAGGGAACACAGATTCTAAAGCCATGTGATTAGACAAACATCTCAGCCATGACTTAAAACCAAGCAAGCTTCAAGCCCTCATTTGAGGAGAAAAGTTTGGAAGCAAGAAAGTCCTAAGAGCTCAAAATCCAGAAGACAAGATGTAAAGCACCCAGCGTTCATTATTTTTAAAAATCCCATGATTTTTCAGCCAATTGTGACTTTTGGGGGCCCGTACAGTGATTTGTGAGTGTGAGTCCTAAGGCCAAAGGGGGATGGGTGTTTATGGTCAGCAGACTTGGTTCCTTTTCAGGAGGCGGAGTGGGGAAAAGGTTTTGCAGTCCTTCCTCCCTGCCCCCAAGTTAAATGATAAGACGGCTCAGACATATCGTTACAAAGTGTTTCTTGATTGTTTTATGCCCCAGTACCACAGGGCACCTGCTCCATAACAACAAAGCACAAACACACATAAAAATGATTTAGGACCAACAGCTTTGTTTATCAGGATGGCTACTTGATGTTTATGGACCCCAATAGACAACTCAAAACGCAGAGAAATCTATTATAGACATTTTTAAAGCCCTCCTTTCCCCTGGAGAAATATAGCCTCTCATATTGGGCACTGCATGGGGCCACCGGCTTGGCTATTTCAGCCACCCCGTCCCATTTGTTTGCAAGGGTACAAGCCTCCAGGAGTTCGTGGGAGGTTATTGCTTCCTTCCCATCACACCCAGCTGTTCCTCTTCGCTGAGTTACACCTTCACAAGAGTGCACACCAATAAAACCCCCACATATCTACCATGTCAGGGCAGCTGGCATTATCATGGCACTTGTGTTTCATATACATAGAATGGAAAAGGTAAATTCCAGGGTAAATTCAGCTGTCACAGGAGGTCAAAGCTAATTTGTACTATTTCAAAATACAATATTTAACAAATAGAAACAATCAAAAATGGAGAGTCTAACCATACTATGAGAGAGCAATTCCACAGCCAAACACAACGCAGGATTCCGGACTTGGGATTGCACCACAACTCTGGCCAATAAACGGAGCAGCCAGTTATGTAAGTAACAGACAGCATGCAGCAAAGGAACTGGAATGGAAGGAATCAAGTCTGGTCACTGTGGTGAGAGGTGACCAAGCTGACAAACTAGGTATAGAACAGAGCAGTTCCCAGACACAATGCAGAATACGAGAGGGAATACAAGTGCAGCATTTTCATCTTTACCAGGTGCAGTCGTTTCTGGGGTTGTGTTTAGGGTTCTTTCCATTTAAAATAATGCTGCCCACTGTACATACAGAGCATAAACCAGCAATGGAGTCTGAGTTTCAAAGAAGTCACTGGATTTACTGCAGATTTACACAGAGGTAAATGAGAGCAGAATCGGGCTCCACAGATGCAGATGGTAAGATATTAATTATTTAGTCCTGCTGATGCTAAAGGTCATTTTCCCGCTACTCTGCCTCACCTACATAGCACTCAGTTTACAATTCTTCTACTGGAAGTTTCCCAACCGGTTATATCATGAGTGCAGGGGACTGGACTAGGAGACTTCTCGACGTCCCTTCCAGTCCTACACTTCTATGATTTTATGTAACACTTTATTTCAACCCCGGGAGCTAATATGGCACAGTATGCATTGCACTGGAACGAAGACACAGCATATTGCCCCAGACCAGCACTACATTACTTTCTGATGCCTCCTCCAACATGCACGAATAGCACTGATGTTGACTGAACTGCACACGAGACTTCAGACACATCAATTCACTGCACAAGATTCCCATCAAACACCACACTAACACACACAAAATTGAATCAGGAGTAAGCAGGGGAGAGAAATGTGACAGCCCTGCACACGCACATCTGCCTATCGCTGCCGCTCAGCCAATCTGACACTCCTGCTGCTGAGAGGCGACTGCAAACAGGGCAGCTTGAGAAAGCCAAACACTAACAAAGGAATGAAAGAATAAAAGCACCTCGCTGATGTTCAGTGGGGATGGCTCAAAGGCATATTTGCAGTAAATAAGATATTGGCTAATGACAGTCTTGCTCTGGGAAGATGCTGTTCAGCCTTGTTGCTGTTGCTACTCTAAACCGATGTGATCCAGCGCTGCATCTGGTGGAAGTGCAGTGTCAGAGGACTGGACTGCGGCTGGCAGGGATGACATTTTTTCTTCTTTTTTAAATCCTAAGAGTTTTAACCTGACACAGTTGCCAGTCCCAATCCAAGGAAATTTCCCTTCCAAGGGCTGAGGTTTGATTGGAATGGTGATGGAGTGCTGGCACTGTAGAAGATAGAAAGGCCACTGGGGGAATGTTGTTCTATAGTCTGTACTGAGGATGGCCAAATCATGGAGTGCGGGACAAAGAGCACACAGAGTTATATAATGAAGCCAGTGACTATCCCAGAGACTACAGGTCCCAGCATGCCATGTGCTATCTTGAGCCAAGCAGCTAGACACACAGTATGCTGGGACCTGTAGTCTCCATAGGCTGAATCTCTGTAATAAACAATGGCAGTATCATGTCAATTACATGCTGCCTTCAGCCTACTGCCTAGTTGCCACCACCGCAGCCTTCTCTTGGAGCACCACCCTAGTAGATGGCAGTGAAGCAGTTAAATAGCTTCAGCTGGTTTCCAGGATCCAAAAAAATACGATTAAATTTTTGTGAGTTCAGACAGCATGAGAGAAAACATCAATTACCTGCATTACCATGCAGGGCTGCCTGCGGGGGGGGCAAGTGGGGCAATTTGCCCCAGGCCCCGCAGGGGCCCCCACGAGAGTATGGTATTCTATAGTATTGCAACTTTTTTTTATGAAAGGGGCCCCTGAAATTGCCTTGCCCCAGGCCCCCTGAATCCTCTGTGTGGCCCTGTTACCATGGCACCAAGAGGTACCATTGCGCCTTGGACTGTGCTAGTTTACAGTAAGATCCACTCATCTTTGGGGCGGAGACTATGGTCTAATTGATACAGCAAGATGGGAGGACAACAGGCACATGGAATTGCTAAACAGAACCAAGACCACTGGCCTCTAGCTAGACCAGTGTGCCGTCTCCAATGGCAGCCAGTCCTTCAGAGCAAGTGGCAAGCAAGGTTATTCTATACTGCTTGCTTGCAGTCTATGCTACTTAGAGATGGCGAGTAACAACTTGTGCTGCCTATTTTATTTGCTCGTTTATTTACATCTCATAATTAAGAAAAATAATTCACTTAATACCGTTACGTTTATCCACCATCACCTGATGCAGTGATTTTACCCACGATGCAGTCAAATGGGTAACCTAGTGCAATGGAACACGAATAGCTCCATGGACATCAGATCATCTCAGCAGGAGACCATAGGTTTTGCCAATAAAAGCCCTTCTATTTCAACAGGCTAGTCCTGGAGAGGAGGAGGGAGAGGCTCTTACTGACTTTTGTTTCCAGAAGAAAACCTCCGTGCAGTGTAGTTGTAGCTGTGTTGGTCCCAGCCCATGACAGAGACAATGGGGGGGGGGGGTAAGGTCATATCTTTTATTGGACCAACTTCTGTTGGTGAGAGAGGCAGCAAGAGAGACAAGAAAGAAGAAAAGCTGACAGATTAGGAATCTGGTGGACAGGCTGCAGGAGGGCCTTGTGTAGAACCTTGTCCTGAGCAGGCAGGACTGAGAATTGCTGCGCCCTTTTACTGGAGCGTGAAGCAAAGAAACAATCTTTGGGCCAGCTGTAGTGGTTGTGTTTTGTGTCATGCTGAAGAGAGCTGGGATCTTGTACTCAATTCCTTGCTCGCCAGGCTAGGAAATAGCTGGGACCATCCTGGTAGTTATTTTTCCTGATGGAGAAAGAGTGAATGACACTTTAGTGGGAGCTCAATCCTGTGCTCATGACTGGGGGAGGGGGCAACAAGGCCATTTTAGGAAAGCAAATCAGGCATAGGGAGGATGATGAGAAAGAGAGAAGGGGGAGGTTTGGGAAGGTGTAATATAAAAGCTCCATCTTCCTGCTGACAAAACCCAAATTCCAAGTCCCCAGGAGCATGAACTCCCACATCTGGGACGAAGTCAAAGTGATGCTGGACAAAGTTTGTGCAGAGAAGAGATCTAGCCCCTGCAATTGTGCTGAGAAAGAAGGTCTGACCTTCAGGAAACCAGACCTGCCTTCAGCTTCCCTGGTTATGCAAGTGAAGTTCACTGTAAGTAATGTTTTCCCAGATTAATAAAGAATCCAGCAAAATGCATTTCCAACTTACAGCTGGAACGCCTGTGATTTACATTCTAGTGGCATGTCCTGGAGTTATCCATTTCAACTCTAATTGGAATTTGCAATGAAATGAACATAGTTTTTCTTTATTAATAATTCATGGACAGAAATAATTAGAACCTCAGCTCCGCAATATTAACTCTTTAGGACTGTGCCACAAGGAGTTGTAGAACTCTCGGTCTGTCCACACAGTCCCTGCTGAGCTGTTCCAGCCCTCAGGCTTTCGCCTCTTCACTGTTGGGTGCCCATGGAGCAACAGGAAAGGGATGCTAAAAGGAGGAACAATGACACACTCAAAAATACACAAACAAGGCAGGAGTTTCCATTTGTGCTGGTGGCAGGATGACGCAGGTCCAGCTCCCAATCAATCAATCAGCAACATGATGATACCAACAGGGCTGGGATCCCAGTTCTGCTGCTTCAAGTTGGGGTAGTGCTAAGGTAGTGCTTGGGGCAGCAGAGAGCCCATCAAATAACCTCCTCCTTATCACAAAATAAAAAAAGAACCTGTATCACAGCGGTGGACATAACTGGTGGGGGAACTGCACTCTCAGGCTTCAGCAACAGATAAGATTACATAAATATTCCAGGTCCTGGGCATCTTTGACTCTACCTAGTGCCCTCTATAAAGCAATATGACCGTCAGTCTGACCATGTCAAAATAATAAAATAAAAACAATCAATGTCCCTTAGAATACAGTCAGTTTTGACTTGGGCAAGGACCAGCATGTGTCCCCGTGGAGCACAGGAATCTTTCAACAGCAAGAGGCAGCAGGCTGTTCCATGTGGATATCTGACTTTTGAGAATGGGACAAACCAAAATCTGTTCCTATCAGGGCTGTCAATTAATCGCAGTTAACTCATGCAATTAAACTAAGAAAATTAATCAAAATTTAAAAATTTTATCATGATTAATCACAATTTTAATCGCACTGTTAAACAACAGAATACCAATTGACATTTATTAAATATTTTGGATGTTTTTCTACATTCCCAAAAATACCGATTTCAATTACAACACAGAATACAAAGTGTCCAGTGCTCACTTTATATTATTTTATTACAAATATTTGCACTGTAAGAATGATGAAGAAAAGAACTAGTATTTTTCAGTTCATCTCATACAAATACAGTACTGCAATCTCTTCATCATGAAAGTGCAATTTACAAATGTACCCTACATTTTTTTGTTACATAACTGCACTCAAAAACAAAACAATGTAACTTCAAAGCCTACCAGTCCACTCAATCCTACTTCCTGTGTAGCTAATCACTAACAGAAACCAGTTTGTTTACAATTACAGGAGTTAATGCTGCCTACTTCTTATTTACAATATCCTGAAAGTGAGAACATTCATTCCCATGGCACATTTGTAGCTGGCATTGCAAGGTATTTACGTGTCAGATATGCTTAATATTCGTATGCCCCTTCATGCTTCAGCCATCATTCCAGAGGCCATGCATGCTGATGATGCTCATTAAAAAAATAATGTGTTAATTAAATTTGTGACTGAACTCCTTCGGAAGAGAATTGTATATCTCCTGCTCTGTGTTTTACCTGGATTCTGCCATATATTTCATGTTACAGCAGTCTCGGATGATGACCCAGCATGTTGTTCATTTTAAGAACTTTCACTGAAGATGTGACAAAATGCAAAGAAAGTACCAATGTGAGATTCCTAAATATAGCTACAGCATGCAACCCAAGGTATAAGAAACTGAAGTGCCTTCCAAAATCTGAGAGGGACGAGGCATGGAGCATGCTTTCAGAAGTCTTAAAAGAGCAACACTCTGAGGCGGAAACTACAGAACCCAAACCACCAAAAAAGAAAATCAACCTTCTGCTGGTGGGACTGACTCAGATGATGAAAATGAATCTGCTGCTTGGATCATTATCAAGCAGAACCCATCATCAGCATGGATGCATGTCCTCTGGAATGGTGATTGAAGCATAAGGGACATATGAACTTTAGACTCATAGGTCAGAAGGGACCAATATGATCATCTAGTCTGACCTCCTGCACAAAGCAGGCCACAGAACCTACCCACCACTTCTGTAAAAACCCCCAACCTATGTCCAAGTTATTGAAGTCTTCAAATTGTGGTTTGAAGACCTCAAGCAGAGAATCCACCAGCAAGTGACCCATGCCCCACGCTGCAGGGGAAGGCGAAAACTCCGAGCTTCTGCAATCTGCCCTGGAGGAAATTCCTTCCCAACCCAAATATGGCGATCAGCTAAACCCTGAGCTTGTGGGCAAGTCTCCCCAGCCAGCAGTCAGGAAAGAATTCTCTGCAGTAACTCTGATCCATCCATCCAACATCCCATCGCAGACCATTGAGCAGACCTATCTGCTGATAACCAAGAACAATGCCAAAATAAACTATCCTATCATAATCATCACTTCCATAAACATTCAAGCTAGTCTTAAGCCAGATAGGTCTTTTGCCCCACTACTCCCCTTGGAAGGCTGTCCAGAACTTCATCCTCTAATGGTTAGAAACCTTCGTCTATTTCAAGTCTGAACTTCCTAGTGTCGCATTTGTACCATTTGACTTGTTCTACATTAGTACTAAGCTTAAATAATTCTTCTCCCTCCCTAACGTTAATCCCCCTGAAATAATTATATAGAGCAAGCATATCCCCCGGAGTCTTTTTGTTAGGCTAAACAAGCCAGCTCTTTGAGTCTCCTTTCATAAGGCAGGTTTTCCATTCCTCGGATCATCCTAGTAGCCCGTCTCTGAACCTGTTCCAGTTTGAATTCATCCTTTAACACGGGAGACCAGACTGCACACAGTATTCAGGTGAGGTCTCACCAGCGCCTATACAATGGTACTAACACCTCCTTATCTTTGCTGAAATACCTCACCTGAGCATCCTAAAACCGCATTTGCTTTTTTTACGCCATATCGGCATTGGCGGCTCATAAGTCATCCTGCGATCAACCAATACCCCAAGGTCCCTCTCCTCCTCTTTTGTTTCCACTGATGCGTCCCCATGTATATCTAAATTCTTATTATTAATCCTAAGTGCATGCCTTGCACTTTTCACTATTAAATTTCATCCTATTACTATTACTCCGTTTACAAGGTCATCCAGATCTCCTGTATGGTATCCAGGTCCTTCTCTGTGTAGCAATACCCCCCAGCTTTGTGTCATCCACAAACTTTATTAGCACATTCCTGCTCTTGTGGCCAAGGTCAGTATAAAAAAGGTTAAATAAGATGGTCCAAAACCGATCCTTGAGGGACTCCACTAGTAACCTCTTCCAGCCTGACAGTTCACCCTTCAGTACGACCCGTTGGAGTCTCCCCTTTACCAATTCCTAATCCACCTTTCAATTTTCATATTCATCCCCATCTTTTCAATTTAACTAACAATTCCCCACGTGGAACCATTGTCAAATGCCTTACTGAAATCGAGGTACAATTAGTCTACCACATTTCCTTTGTCTAAATAATCCGTCACCTTCCCGAAGAAGGAGATTAGGTTGGTTTGGCACGATCTACCTCTAGTAAAACCATGTTGTAATTTGTCCCAATTACCATTGACCTCAATGTGCCTTTACTACTTTCTCCTTCAATATTTTTTCCAAGACCTCACATACTACAGACGTCAAACTAACAGGCCTATAGTTACTCGGATCACTTTTTTTCCCTTTCTGAAGATGAGAACTACATTAGCAATTCTCCAGTCGTACGGTACAACCCGAGTTTACGATTCATTAAAATTCTTGCTAACGGCTCGGAATTTCATGCGCCAGTTCCTTTAATATTCTTGGATGGAGATTGTCCAGCCCTCCGATTTTGTCCCATTAAGTGTTCTAGTTTGACTTCTACCTCTGATGTTGTAATATCTAACCTCCATATCCTCATTCCCGTTTAACATCCTTCCATCATCCCTAAGCTCCTCATTAGCCTATTAAAGACGGGCCTTGTCTACACGGCAGAAGTAAATCGAAGTTATCTAAACGATTTTATAAAACCGAATTTATAAAATCGATTTTAGAGGCGTCCACACCAAGAATCTTAAATCGAATTTGTGCGTCCATGGCCCACGTCTTGCGTCGATTTCAGGAGCGGTGCACTGTGGGTAGCTGTGACACAGCTATCCCATAGTTCCCACTTCCTGGTTTACAGCCCAGTGCCTGCTGGAACCAAAAACATTGTCCCGGGTGCTGCTGGGTACAGCCTCACCCCTCCCTTTGTGAAAGCAGCAGCCAACCATTCCGCGCCTTTTTTCCTGGGTGAAGAGAGCAAATGCCATAGCACAGCAAGCATGGACCCTGCTGAGACCATGCGACCTGCTGAGCCATGGACCCTGATGAGACCAGTGACGCAATCGTGCAAGTTTTAACAGCTCGCGCACTCTCGTGCTGTTCTATGCTGAGCCATGACCTGCAAATTCAGGAGGAGAGGGGGAGGAGGAGGAGGGACAGGAGGAGGACTTGGAGTTGGAGGAGGCAGCTGCGCACCGACAAGAGCGATGATAATGATGACGATGACGACATAGAGACTGATCTCTCCCTAACCGCAGACCCAGCATTTGGAGCTACTGCTGGTAATGGGGTCAGCTTCTGCCACATTGAACGTGATTTTGGGCACGGGAAACAAGCACAGACTGGTGGGACCGCATAGTTTTGCAGGTGTGGACGATCCCAGTGGCTGCATAACTTTCGCATGCGTAAGAGCACTTCTTTGAACTTTGTGACTTGCTTTCCCCTGCCCTGAACGCCAAATACTAACATGAGAGCAGCTCTACTGTGGAGAAGCGTGGCAATGCCCTCTGGAAGCTTGCAACTCCAGACACTACCGGTCGTCGCGAATCAATTTGAAGTGGGAAAATCTACCGTGGGGGCTGCTGTGATGCAAGTAGCCAAAGCAATCGTTAGGCTGCTGCTACGAAGTTTGTGACTCTGGGAAACGTGCAGGTCATAGTGGATGGCTTTGCTGCAATGGGATTCCCTAACTGTGGAGGGGCATAGATGGAACCCATATCCCTATCTTGGGCCAGAGCACCAGGGCGCCAGAGTACGTGAACCGCAAGGGGTACTTTTTCCATGGTGCTGAAGCACTGGTGGATCACAAGGGACGTTTCACCAGCATCCACGGTGGATGGCCAGGAAGGGTTCATGACGCGCGCGTCTTCAGAACACTACTCTCTTTAAACGGCTGCAGCAAGGAAATTACTTCCCAGATCAGAAAATAACAGTGGGCGATGTTGAGATGCCTGTCGTTATCTCTGGGTGACCCAGCCTACCCCTTGATGCCATGGCTCATGAAGCCATACACAGGCAGCCTGGACAGTGGTCAGGAGCTGTCAACTCAGGCTGAGCAAGTGCAGGATGGTGGTAGAGTGTGCATTTTGGGCGTTAAAGGGGCGCTTTCGATCATTACTCACTCGCTCAGACCTCAGCCCAAAGAATGTCCCCTTAGCTATTGCTGCTTGCTGTGGTGCTCCACAATCTCTGTGAGAGTAAGGGGATACCTTTATGGCGGGGTGGGAGGCTGAGGCTAATCGTCTGGACGCTGACTACGAGCAGCCAGACACCAGGGCGATTAGAAGAGCACACCAGGAGGCGGTGCGCATCCAGAGAAGCCCTGAAAATGTGTTTCATCGCGGCCAGGGTATGGGTGTGACTGCAGTGCTTCTTTCCCCTTGATGAACACTCCCGCCTCTATTGACTCCCTGTAAGCAACCACCGTCCCCCTTTACTTACAGCTTGCTGGCAGGACTTTCAAAATCAACCCCCACCAACCTTTCATTACATGTGGCTGAGGAAAGAAAGCCAGTATGTTTTAAAAATCATTTAATCTTTATTAAACTCATTTGTTTCTTGCTTTAAAACATGCGTTCTTTTTTAAAGGATCATCCCTGTAATAAAAGCACCCTCCCCCCTTTGGATGTATGTCTGATAGAAGGAACTATATTCAGAGGCACAGATTTATCTAGGTATCCCTGAAAGCTGTGCTTTGGGAGGAGGATCACAGGTAAGAAAAGCCCATGAAATACATTTCAGCTTCATTACAGCCTTTTGGTTGGGCTCTCCATGGGGGTGGAGTGTGCTGGTGCAGGAGCCTTCCCCCACGCGTTCTAACACGTCTGCGTGAGGAGATATGGAACTTGGGGAGCTTGGAGGGTGATTAAACATGGACTGCAGTGCACTCTGTAACCCCGCTGCTGTCCTGAACAATCAACATGCGTCTGAGGAAATCAGTGTGATCACGCAGCAGCTCCAGCGTTCCATCACGCCAGCGCCTATCTTCCTCCCTCACCTCTGATCTTCCTGCCTGTCTCCTTGCGCACCTCTCTTCTACCTGCCGGTCTCCTCCCGCCACTCTGTTCTTCCTCCGCCATCTCTTTTCTTCCTCCCGCCACCTCTCATCTCGAGCGTCTCTCCTGTCCTCCCGAGCCTCTCTCCTGTCCTCCCGGTCACTGGCATCTTTCTTGTATTTTGCTATCAGTTCCTTCAAATCACTATGATGAGCTGTGTTACTGTGGCTGACTTCCATGACTTCGGAAAACATTTCATCTCTCGTTCTCCTTTTCCTCCGCCTTTTGGCTAGCCTTGCAGATGGGGTAGGGAGTGAAGAACACTGCACAGCTGTATGGTGGAGGTAGAGAGAGAAGTATGTAAAAAATACATTTCTTAGAACAATGATTCCACTCACTCACACAGCACAAACTATGCACCTACACAGGACATGTGATTTCACTGCAAGGTCACATTTTTCATCTTTTAATACTGGGAGACTCTGTCCCTGGGCTCAGAGCACAGTACAGATGCAGCTTGCCGGTACTGCCATTATAAATTTGCTTCCAAGCAGCCATGGTAAGTCTTATGTTTGTCTCACCTCCCTGCTAAAGCATCATCGCAGCACAAGTCCCCTCACCCAGCTACATCGAGTGGCATTACAGGAGCATAATGGCAATGTTTTCTCTCCTAATTACAAATTAATTACTTATTTAAACCAGGTCACAATGAACGATAGAACTCTGGTGAGAGTTACAGCAGAAGAGGCAGAGCGAATGTTTCATGCCTGTGATCAGAGTCCTGGCGCTTATGCATCTATGCTTTGTGAAGCAATGATTCCAAATTCGTCATGCATGCCTGGAGGGGCAAAGCATCTTTCATTGGAGGACCGGCTAAGCAGCATTGCCTCAAAATTTACTGAAAAGGCTCTTTGATTTCTGCAATATCAATTCATGGAGATTTCTTGGAGGATTTTCATTGCATCCCAGACATGTTAAGGAACTTTTCATGTAACTGTAATGGCTAAAAAGAATGACAATGCATGCTTAAAAAATTGATAATTAAAAAAACGCTAGTTTTTAAATATGACTGATTTAACATTTACTCACCGCTGGTCCCTTCCATGGCTTCACTTTCTGTGATAGTGGCTTCATTAGCCTGCTGCAAGGTTAAATCTTGGGTCAGAAACAACTCCTGGCTGCTGTTGGTAATTGAGAGCTGTGTGCTATCAGCAATGTCTCCCTCATGTACCTTCCTGATCTTCCCCCTCTGCAGAATCCTCAGCCACGGTTGAAACTGAAACCAGGTCATCTGAATCCACGGTCAAGGATGGGCGACTGGTAGCCAAGCCCCCAAATTGCATGTAGCTCTGCATGAACCTGCATGTTTTTAGGAGCAACTCCAGATCCCGTTTCCTCTCTGGTTTCGGTATGCCTGTCCTCATCAGTTCTTGACTTTAATCCTGCATTGCAAGAGTCCCTGCTGTATCCTTTTGCAATCATAGACTTTGAAATTCTTTCAAATACTTTCTCATTCCGTTTTGACGAACGGAGTTCCGTTAGCACTGAATCCTCACCCAGATAGCAATGAGATCCAAAAGCTCTTCTGTGGTCCATGCTGGAGCCCTTTTTCTATCTCAGGAGACTGCATTTTTAAAGTGGCAGCGTGATTAACTGCTGCTCAGAGCCCCACGGTGGACAAACAGAAACTGATTCAAACCTCACGGTCTTTTCCTGTTTACCTGGCCAGTGCATAGGAGTTTGAGTGGCTGTCCAGAGTGGTCAGTGGTGATCTGTGGATAGCTCCTGGAGGCCATTAACTTCAATTTCCGTCCACAGTGCACTAATTTCGAATTAGTAAAATCGATTTTAGGGTTACTCCTGTGGTTTAGAAGGAGCACTAAAATCGATTTAAATAGCCCTTTAATCGAATTAGAGGGCTGCGTCGTGTGGACGGGTGCACCATAAATTCGAATTAAAGCCGTTTAATTCGAATTTAAGGCGTCGTGCAGACATGGCCTGAGGCAAAGTACTTATTTAGATATTGGGCCATGCCTAGGTATCCTTAGCTCCATTCCATCCTCAGTGTATAGCGGCCCCCACTTCTTCTTTCTTTGTTTTTCTTCTTATTTATGTGGCTATAGAACCTTTTACTATTGGTTTTAATTCCCTTTGCAAGGTTCAACTCTACACGGCTTTTAGCCTTCCTCACTTTTTCCCTACATGTCCTGACCTCACTAAGGTAGCTTCCCTTGCTAATCCCACCTTCTTCCACTCCTTGTAGGCTTCTGCTTTTTCTTAATCACCTCTCTGAGATGCTTGCTCATCTAGCTCGGTCTACAACTCCTGCCTATGGTTTTTTTCCCCTTTCTTGGGATGCAGGCTTCCGATAGTTTCCTGCAGCTTAGACTTAAAGTAATCTCAGGCCTCCTCCGCATTTAGATCCACAAGTTCTGCAGTCCAATCCACTTCCCTGACTAATTTTCTTAACTCTTTAAAGTTAGCCCGTTTGAAGTCAAAAATCCTAATCCCAGATCTATTTTTGTTTATCCTTCCATCCAGTTTTGAACTGAATTAACTCATGATCATCAAACCAAGGTTGTCCCCTACCACCATTTCTTCTACGAGGTCCTCAACTGCTCACGCAAAACCAAATCTAAAATGGCATCCCCTCTGTTGGTTATCAACTACTTGGTGAAGAAATCCATCAGCTATTACATCCAGAAAAATCTGAGCCTATTATTCCTTGCAAGCACTTGTCCTCCAGTCTATATCTGGAAGTTGAAGTCTCCATGATCACCACAATTCCCCTTGGTGTTTACTTCATTAAAAACATTAAAGAGGTCTCTATCCATATCCAAATCAGCTCCCGGCGGTCTGTAGCACACCCCAAGCAGTATCTCAGGGAAGGCTCTAGTAGTTTTCCTACCCAGTGTGATCTTTGCCAGACAGAAGACTCCGTCTTGTCCATTCCATCACTTCTTATCTCTTTACAGTTAACCTCATCATTGATATACAAGCTACTCCCACCTTTGCCTTTATTCTGTCTTTCCTAAACAGCACATAGCCTTCAATACCGGTACTCCAGTCATGACTACTATTCCACCAGGTTTCTGTTATCCCTATAATGTCCGGTTTCACTTCCTGCACCAATAGCTCTAGTTCCTCCATTTTGTTACCTAGGCTCCTCCCATTAGTGTACAGACATTTTAACCTTTGGCGTTTGGCTTCACTGACATTCTTTACCCGTATGCACAGACATTGTACCACAGCATCACCTGTTAGTCTGGTATGTACACTACCCCCCCTTATGTCAATTCTTTGATCCACAGCCGTATCCCACCCCCTCTCTTACTTTGTTTAGCTCCCTCTCCAGTTAAATTCTGGCATGGAGATCTCCTGGACATCTCCAACCATCTCCCCAAACTCCTAGTTTAAGAGCTCTCTTAATTTAGAGCAGGGTCGGCAATCTTTTGGCACGCGGCTCAAAAAGAAATGGATGGAGATCTCCGGACATCTCCAACCATCTCCCAAACCTAGTTTAAAGTCTCTTTAATTAGAGCAGGGTGGCAATCTTGCGCACGCCGGCTCACCAGGGTAAGCGAACCTGCAGGCCGGCATCTGGTTGACGCTCATGTCAGCAGGTTCACCGATCACAGGTCTCACTGATCTTCTGGACAGATCGCCACTACGGCTGCCAGGAAGCAGCGGCACACGTCCCTCGACCTGCGCACTCCCTGCCACCCTACTGGCCAGAGCGGCAAACTGCGGCAAGTGAGGGAGCTGCCGATTGGCGACCTGACTGACATGCAGTGTAACAACCAACCCAGCCACCAGGGGCTACACTGCCAAGCCGTCGCGTCACACAGGTTGCCAATCCCTGCTTTAGCGCATCTGCGTCAATCAGCATTCTGCACGGTACACAGCGCATGCGAATCCTAGTCTCATTTTCAGGTGACATTTTAAACAAGAAGTGGGCAGCATTAATCCTGCAAATGTAAAACAACATGTTTGTATTCAAGGATTTGCCCGAAAAAGAAGTAGGACTGAGTGGACTTGTAGGTGCTAAAATTTATATTGTTTTATTTTTGAATGCAGTTATTTTTTTGTACTAATCTACATTTGTAAATTCAACTTTCATGATAAAGAGATTACACTACAGCACTTGTATTAGGTGAACTGAAAAATACTATTTCTTTATTTTTACACTGCAAATATTTGTAATAAAAAATAAATATAAAGTGAGCATTGTATTGTATTCTGTGCTGTAATGAAATCAATATATTTGAAAAAGTGGAAAACATCCAAAAATATTTATATAAACAGTTGTTACGTGCCTGAGTGCTCTGCAAGGACGAGGCCCACACACACAGTGAGTTATTTGGCTTTAACGAAGGTAACGTGACACACCCGCAAGGGGAACTTCAAGCGTTGCTGTCACAGAGACAGGGAACGAAGTCCAAAGCAAAAATACACCCTGCAGCAATTATAGCATCATGCTAATACCATGCAAAGCAGCTTATGCCTATGCAATTTGGGGCTTTCCCTCAGCCATGGCTGCCCCCCTTGGCCTGCGGCCAGGGGCTTTCTGCACTTCCCCATACACACAGGGGCTTCCCACGCTAGGCGGTTCTAACCAGCTACAAGCAGAATAAACTGGTGTGCTGCATCCTCTAATAACCTGTCCTTGAGAAGGCGATAAGCCCTAGCTAGGCCGTGGTCCCTTACAACAGTATTCTATTATTGTTTAACAGAGCGATTAATCACGATTAATTTTTTTAACCACTAGACTGCCCTAGTTTCTATCCTTCTCCAAACTGCAGTCAGATGACACAGAGTCTGGTTTGCAGTTCTGAGCATCTGCAGCTCCTATTGATTTCAACAGGCACCTCTGGAAATCAGGCTCAGAGACTTTCTGGGTGCTAGCAAACTGGGTTAGATTTAAACCACCATCTCTTCTCATAGACTAACCAGGGCTTGTTAACAATCCCCTGAGAGGCCCAGATAAAACAGTGCCTCAATTCTTCATCTCCCTCCCATTTGTGTCAGGATGTCCTTGTTTGTATCACTGTGGTGCCTGAAGGGTCCAACCAAGATAGCTCAGGTGTGCTAGGTGCTGTAGAAACACAAAACGAGAGACAGTTCTGACTTGAGAGAGCTCACAATTTAAATAGACAAGGCAGGAAAGGAAACAGAAGCATAGAGAGGGGAAGTGACTTGCCCAGGGTCAAACAGCAGGTTAGTAGCAGGTCCCAGAACAGAACCCAGATCCCCTGACACCCAATCCTGTGGCTAATCCACTGGACCATACAGCCACAGTATCAGTCCCCCTCTGTGCTTAATGGTTACTTCAGAAAAGAACAAGCTCCGTCAATGTTTATTTTCCCAGTCCCCCTCCTTTTCTCTTTTAAAGAGATTCTCTCGTTGAAACTTGCCTAATGGAAAGTGCTGGAATCAGACACCCTCTATCCACAGCAAAGACATGGAAAAGGCAGTACTTTCCCCCAGGCTGCCCCACACAGGCCTCAGCCCTGCCACCCTACTTGTAGGGGTAGAGAAGAGAGTTGAGTCTCCATGGCCCATTCAACCCTTGGCCTCTCTCTATGAAAAACAAGCAGAGATTAGCACCAGTTTTGGTGGTGACTGATGGTGACACCTGTCCCACTAGGAACTCGTCTGAGAACCAATACAACTCACTGTGCATAAAGCAACAAAGAGCGATCAGACTGTAACAGACTTCTGGTTGCTACTGACTTACGTTGCACTTCTACAGTACCAGTGACCTGGAGGCAGAAGGTTTCAAGTGCCATTCAGAACACTGATCTCCAATGCTCTCCCCATGATGTGAATGCTCCCAGCAGTGAGCCACTACTGCTCAGATCAGCTCCTACTGGCGAAGGACTCCCCAGTTCCTTCGCAAAGCAGCATGCAGGCTGTCCCCAGAGCTTTGGGGAGCCACAGTGCCTCCGCTGATTCCAAAGTGCAGCTACCAGGGCTCAAACTGAAAAAGCTAAGCAAACTCCAAACGTATTTACAAATACAGATTTGATGTGAAATGTCACATTTCAGTTTCACCCATTCAAATGAAAGCCTCTAATCATTCCCTGCTTGCTCCAGGTGCAGGCTTCAATGACATGCCAGGCAGGCTGCGACACTGACAGAATAAGAGCTGGCAACAGCCAACGTGCGCCGATGTACACAATCTCTTCGCTGGCATGTGATTCTTTCAAAGCTCTTAAACACACACATCTTTGTTTACCATTACTGACTCTCCTGCCTTGAAAGAGGAACTGCAGGCGCTCTGAAGAACAGGTTGGGAAGCAATTTATTCAGCTCTACAGAGAGCCTGTTAGCACCTTTAATTACATTAATACTGTAAAACCTCCCTGTCTCATAGCATCACATAAAATTAAATTTAAAAAACCTCCCTGCGCTGCTTTCAATAAAACTCGGCTAGAAAGCAGATCCTTGAAGGTCATAAAGGGTATGTCTACACTGTGATTAAAATTCTGGAGCTGGTCCAAGCTAGCTGACTCGGGCTAAGGGGCTGTTTAATTGCAGTGTAGGCGGTCAGGCTCAGGTCCCACAAAGGGTCTCAGAGCCAGGGCTCCAGCCCGAGCCCAAATGTCTACACTGCAATTAAACAGCCCCTTAGCCCAAGGCCCACAAGCCCAAGTCAGCTGGCATGGGCCAGCCATAGGGTTTTAATTGTAGCGTAGACACAGAATCATAGATGCAGGGTCTGTTGTTTCTAAACCACCCAAGACAGATGACACACCCAAAGACAGCTCCCTGGTGGTAAAAGAATCCCATTTGCTGTCTCCACTTCACTCTACAAGTTTTCAGGGAAACCCCTCGCCAACTGAGAAGACTCACTGCAGATCCATTCCGTGAGCTTATGCTGAAACACGGGGTTCTCCAAAACTATTCCATTAGTTGGCACGAGCACTGGAGGAGTCCAGAGCACTCAGAGCACGTCGGGGCTTACATTGGTGGTCTAGATAACACTTAGTCCTGCCGTGAGAGCAGGGGACTGGACTAGATGACCTCTCAAAGCCCCTTCCAGTTCTATGGTTTATATCTGGTAATAGACTGGGAGACTGGGAGCTGTGAAAGTCATTTTGGTGACTTACGGCCATATCGCCTCCAATTTAACACACTTCAAATAGGCAGAACTTTGCCACAAACAGGTGTAACGAGCGCACCACACACAGATCACCTGGGTTAGCTCGGAGATAGGAGGATTATTTTCCATTAGACAGATCTGTGTATCTGAAAAGTCCAATGGTTGGGAGGGTTCTCCAATCCATCTGCCCTGCACTCAGTGCCCCATGTTAAAAGACAATTGGGATGAGGAGCTTGTGTAATTTGTAGAGGAGTAACAATTACCTGCCTCCCAAGAAAGATCTGAGGCAAAATTCATCAATGCCTGTGTAAGATGGTCATGGCTCTCTCCCACTCCAGCAGAGCGGGAGACCACACCCCCTTCACTACGACACTACTCGAGCACTTCGGTTCAGGGGGAAATTAGCTCACAGTTAGTGTCCCAGGGCTGCAGAAAGGCCGAACAGCGATAAGTCTTTAGGCCCAGAGCCCTCAATCAGGGCGGAGTGACACACAGTTAATGGCTCTGGCTAGGGATTTGGGAGAGCCGCAACAAGTCTATCTGCCCAGGCCCTCAATCAGGGCAGGCAGGGGTGAAAGAAACTTAAAGGACTTACCTGTACTCTGGAGTCCTCAGTGGGGGCATGGCCTCAACCGGAAGAGGCAGGGCCTTTCAAGATTTAAAGGCCCCGGGGTTCTGGCTGTGGCTGGGGGCCTCAGGGCCTTTAAATCACCCTGGAGCTACCAGCTGCAGAGGCAGCTCGGAGCCCTGGGACTCAGGGGTGAATTAAAGGGTCCGGGGCTCCGACCGCTGTGGAGCTCTGGGCCCCAATCATGGGAGTCCAGCTCCCACTACCCAGGAGAGGCAGGGCTCAGGCGGGGATTTAAAGGGCCCAGTGCTCCTGCCACTGTGAGGAACCCTGGGCCCTTTAAATCACCTCCAGAGGAGCCGGTCCAGTCCAGCACGGCATACCAGCTCTTGCTGGTATGCCATACCGGACCATACCAGCTCTTGCTTTCACCTCTGAGGGTGGGGCAGCAGTCAGGCAGAGCAGTAGAGAGTCTATTCGCCCGGGTCCCTCCATCAGGGCGGGGCCGCAATCAGTCCAGGTAAGGGGTTCTGACCGGCAGTTGGGCAGAGCAACAGTGGGGAGATTAGCTCTCTGGTGAGAGTCAGCAAACCCTCTGGCATCCTAGTTCAGGCGGGTGCCAGACCAATGCAGGCCTCCTGCCCACAAGTGGGGAGGCTGCCACCTCTGATGGTGGGATGGCAGGGGATAAGGGGATGCAGGCCCTCCCACTCCAACGCGTACCAGCCCAGGGCCCTAACAGTGGTGAGTGATCCGCCACTGGGTCAGCAGGGAAATCTGACCGCGACACGCTGGCCGGCTTGCAATCAGTCACACAGTCAAACCCTATTCGGCTTCCCTGGGCTCCTTCCTACACTCCCAATCCGGGGACCTGGGTTCTGGGGTTGTCATCGGTCTCGCTCAGGTAAATGGCAAGTGGCAGCCCCAACAGCTCCTTGCTGTCCCCGGTGTCTGGCAGCTCCAGCAATCCTTCCGGGTCTCTGGCACTGTAGCAGCCTCCGTCAGATCCGGGCTCCAGCAGCGGGGAAGAGACATCCTGCTCCTCTGGCAGCTCTGGCCCAACTAAGCTAGAGGGCCTGCCTTTTATAGTTCCAGTTTCTATTCCTGCCCCACCCCTATGCTTCCTGCGGAGTGGCCATGGGTATCCTGATTCTGCCCGCCAGGGGGCAGTCGCAGCTCTCTCCCCATCCGTCGGGGAAAGAGACCACGCCCCCTCACTACAGTCTGCAAAGAGCTTGAGATCCTCAAGTGGGAAGAGCTAGAGACCTGTATCATCTTATTAATTCTTCACCGAGTCCTTACGTTGGCATAGAAGCTACTGGAGATACAGGCTGCAAGTACATTTGGGAGAACACACACACCTATTTCCTAGCTAATTTCTCTCTCTAAACTTCTCTGTTATCTTTCCACAGAACTTGTCCTTTTTGCCCTTCAGAAAAATCTATGGAATGTGTCCAATTATGAGTTTTGCAGAAAAATGCCCACAAAGAGAGACAAATATGTCCCCATATGCATCTCTCTCGTGTGCACTGCTTATTGTCGTACAAACTGAGAATTATGCTTTGCTTCAAGACTTCCAAAGAATTGCCACAGGCAGGGAGCCATCATTAGCAAAGCTGCTCTGGTTCTGCTCACAATGCCTCATCTACAGCAGCATCTGAAGAGGCAAAAATAATGGCACACTCGGATATCTGTAAAGCACCCACCTCACAGTAAAAAGGAGTGTGCAAAGTGGGCAGTAATGAGATGTTGGCTGCCAGAGTTCTCTTAAGAATGGAGGTGGCTTTGCGGAAAGAGGAAGGCTCTCAACTTCCATGTTCTACGGAAGCAGAATATACAACCCATTGGAATTCTATATACAAATATACCCTACACTTGTATGAGTAAAACACAGCTCACTAATGAGATTCTGCCATGCACTGAGCAAACAGTAAGTGGTGAGTTTTGAGGGGGATTTCAGGTAGTGAAACACTCTTCATCATCAATCTTCATCATCAGAGCATTCTGAAACTGAGGGCATGGCTACACTTGCAGGTGTAGAGCGCTGGGAGTTAAACCCGCCTTCATAGAGCACAGTAGGGAAAGTGCTGCAGTCTGTCCACAGTGACAGCTCAAAGTGCACTGGCGTGGCCACATTAGCAGCTCTTGCAACGGCCACAGAGAGCAGTGCATTGTGGTAGCTATCCCAGCATGCAAGTGCCTGCAACGTGCTTTTCAAATGAGCGGGGTGGGGTGGAGTGTGACAGGGAGTGTGTTGTGTGTATGTAGGGGGAGAGAGAGTGGGTTTTGGGGGGGGCTGGGAGCATGTCAGCATGCTGTCTTGAAAGTTCAGACAGCAACAGACCCCTCTCCCCCACCACACACAGCATTTCACAGTAATGGTTGCTTTGTCTTGCAGCAGATAAACATGCCAGCTGTCAGAAACGGAGCTTTCAAGGGCATATCGGCATGCCTGCAATGATTCCAAAACAATGACAAGAGTGGCCACTTGACTTAAGGGCATTATGGGATGTTTCCGGAGGCTGATCAGAGCGCAGTAATACAACACCTCGTTCACACTGACGCGGGGACACATCAAACGTTATTCTTATTCTAGTCACCAAGGTGGAGTACCAGCAGCACTGTAGCCATGGAGTCAGAGCGCTTTACGTGCCTTGCCAGTGTGGACGGGTAGTGAGCTAGGGCGCCTGGGGCTGCTTTAATGCGCTCTAACTCGCAAGTGTAGCCAAGCCCTCAGATCCAGACAATCCTAAACTTCTGCCAAGGGTTTGAGAATCCAAACCTACACAAATTTCACAGCTGAACCCCACAGAAGGTGACCAGTTAAAACACTGATCTGCTCACACCCAATTCTTGGGGATAGGGAGATTGAACCCCACACCTGAGCTCTGCAGCTCAATACCTAGCTGGAATTGTGAACTCTGCTCCTGTAAGTTCTCTGCCTTCTCCAAACATCACTGCTTCTGCCAATGTGATCAGATCTATTCTGGAGGGACCTTGAGGAAAGGGGAAAATTCACTCTCCATGGCTACGGCTTCTCTGCAAGGGTGAAGGGTGGGCACCGTGTCAAATTGTGTGTTTGTACAGCAACTAGCACAATAGGGGGCCCCGATCCTGGTTAGGGTATCTAGGGAATACCACAATACAAACAAAACAAAACAAAACATACATACGTGACCAACTGGCCAGTAGAAATTAGACTGCAGCGGTCAAAGGGCTGTAAAAAGCTAATGTCCCTTTCAATCCATGGTGACTTGTACTCAGTAAAAGGCCAAGATGCTCTAGGCTGGGAACATTTTTCATGCCCATAGAACTGGAATTCAGTGCCCAGAGATCACACGCAAGGGGACTAAATGAGAAGGGACACAGGCGATTGTCACTGATACGCTGGAAGCAAATCAGTCAGGAAATAGGTACAGGGGTAAAGCAGTGTCATCTGAGCCGCCCATCACTTGGCATGTGAACAACGTGAGAGTAAGTTCAATGCCAATGATGCAGAAACGCAGTAGAGCAGGAAAAGCAACTAACAGGAGGATGCAAGGTAAAGTAGGATGGGGGCTGTGTTATCTCACACCGTCTGTTTCTGGCATACACTCCTTCTCCCTGCAACATGCAAATGACACTCCTTTCACATGGCCAGTTCATCATTAATATTTGACATTTACACTGTAGTAGTGTCAGACACCCACCCCCCTCCACCCAGCCTCCCAGTCAAGACCAGGGACAACCTTGGAGATCTCTAATAGTACTTCAGAAGACCCAGTCCTCTCCTGAACAGTCTAAGATTGCACGTCAAGATTGGGGTGAAAGGGATACAAATACGAACAATGGGCTGATTTCTTATCAGCATTGTGGCAGAGGTGGAGCTTTTGGAAGGGATTCAAAGGAGGTGATGGTAAATTCACAGAAGACATCCCACGCATATCGAAAGCACAAGAGAAGGGATTTCACCAGCCTCAGATTATGGCCTGACAAAGTTCAAAGGAAAGCTGAATTGTGCAGAATCTAAGTTCTCCCCACTTCCGCCTGCTGTGGTCCCTCTCATTCATTCTCTCCTCCAAACTTCACATTGCTTGGCCATTTAAACTCGTCACTGGAGTCATGAGAATGGAGACTAACCAACCACATTTGAATCCATTGGTAGGGGCATCCCCTACTCACGGTCTAACTCAGGTTGCAAAGCTTTTTGGAATCCTTTGGACTGGAAGTTTGCCTGTGCCACTGTACAGTCATGGATGTCACCACTTGACAATCACAAACCCCTGGACTCTACCAATGGAAACTTACCCAGCTAACAGTGAGCAGATGCTGACCCATGAAATCTTAGTGAAGTTGCTTATGGCAGCAGAACCTGCAGTCCCATTTACTGTAGTTACTAGTACTTCACACTCATCCACCTCGCATCTCTCATCTCAGGATCTCAAATCACCTCAAAGGTGGGCAGCCGACATTATCCGTATTTTAAAAGGGAGAAAAACTGAGGAATTTTATGGATTATAGCCTAATCTTCAGAGCTGCTGAGCACCACAACTGCTACTGAAGTCAATACCTCTGAAAATCAGCCCATTAGTCATTTGCTTCAGGACAGAGATTGAGTCAAGACTAGAACCAGAGTCTGGACTCCCAATCCTGCGCTCTAGCGACTAGCCCACTCTGCCTCCCTACCCTACCATACGAACACATCCACACTGGATTATAAAGGACTCGTCAAAACAGCCATTGAGAAGTGAAGGCTTCCTCAAGTGAAGAGACTGCACCAAGTCCTGCCTGAGGCTCCCATAGACTTTAACCCTCGGGTTGCAAGTGAACGATCTCTCCAGATTTTAAGGTGCAGCCAAGTGTCCACCCAACACACCAGCCTGGCCCTGCTCTCCATTGTATTTTTCTCCCTCTCTCTTTTCGCCTGCTATCCTGATAACTCTAGTTGATGAATGACCTCTCTCCTGCAGCATGGACACTAACCATGATGCTCTCCTATTACTTAATTATCCTACTGCAGAGAACACTCATTTATTTTCACCATGGTTACTAACTGCAATAATTGCATGCTGAGGGAGCTGGACTGCACTTAATGCTCTTCAGCAAAGCTGCTGGCTCCAGGCCACCTGTATGGATACTGTCCTAATTCAACCAGCAGATTAGTAACCCAGCACACCAGGCCTCATTTTCAGGCATGGAAGCCCAAGGTGCATTTGCAAAAGACGTGAAACGACCACATGTGCAAATACTCCACCTGCAGTACCTAACACACACTGTGTACAGTGCCTCAAACATGATCTAATTAATCCTGTCCCTAGTCTGGTGATCGCAAGGTGAAGGGACACATTGCAAAGTGGGGAAGGTGGGCATCCGCGTTTTGCAATGAAGACAGAGGAGTTAAGTAACTTGGGCACAAGGCCGCACAGAATTAGGGAGACAAAACTGGAACTCCGTAGTGGCTGGTTCCCAGCCCTATGCTCAGACCATGCCTCTTGTGGTAAGCGTCCATTTGTGGGCTCAGTTTTCAGTTACACATTTTACTTGCACAAACATAGGTGTGTGGATAATTCACTACAAGGGCAGCTCATTGGCCCTTAATGTCTCAACACCAACAGGCCCAGGAAGAGCTGACTGAGCATACAAGCTGGACCACTGATCCAATTGGTTCAGGTTTAGCTGGTGTGTTCATTGAGAGGATTTAGGGTCTGCTTTTCAAGCAAGTGCAGACCCGTATTGGTGATTAGAGGGATGCTGCTTGTTTCAGAGGAAGACTGAAGACCTGCCTGTACGCATCTCATCTCTATCCCGCACTCTGCCTTTGCCTGATCAAAGCTTCCTCGATGTGTATTGACACAATCTGGCCTTCAAACCAGACTTACTGAACTGGAACACAGCCTCTTACACTGAATTCCATCCATCACAGGGTAGGCAGTACAGAGAATTAACAGAGACCATGCTTCCGCTGTGTGCAAAGGTCTCAGGCTGTCCCCTAATAGACAGATGCTTGTCCACACCAAACTGTTAGCTCGACAACTGAGCCGCTCAGGAAAAAGCCAGGGCAGGAGAAATAAGGACACTGCAGGCCAAGATGGAGTGCACCAATTCCACCACGTTGTCTCATTACAGCACTAATGTATAGGGAGGATATTTCCTTCTCCCAACGATCTAATTACAAGAACATGGATTAAAAGGTGATTCATAAAATTGCTTATCACTGTCTGCAAGCAGCTGTACACTGGGGAAAACAAGCCGTATTTCACATCCAGAAACATAAATCAACAAGCACAGCAATTCGTAATGAGGGTGTCCTTGATAAAACCTTCTTACAATTAATGAAAACTCTCCTGTAACACAGCACTTAATAGAGCTACAACAAGCACTGATACCTAAAGCGACTGTGGGCTTTGCACGGGTGTGCATGTGACTTCAGATGGAAGCTGAATCTATTATTATAGATGCAACTCAAAGCAGAAAAACCTGCTTCTTAAGCAGTTGTGTAATGAGGACCTGAGTGGGGTTTGGAGAAATGCTAGGGGCTGCAATCACGTAGGTGACTAGCAATTCCGCGTGTTTTAACAAATCTCTCAGGATTCAGGTGCTCACTACTTCAATGGCAGGAGAACAATCCCTTAAACCCCCTCCACAGCCTTGCATTTCAGTGGAGGATCACAAAGCACTTTGCAAACATTGTGGCTCATGATCACTCCATTTGGAGTGGGGGCAGTTTTCTCTGCTGTACAGATGGGAAATCTGAAGAACAGAGAGTTGGAGTCCTGACTCCTAGGCCCCTATTTTAATCACTGCAGAAGGGGTCTCCAAGCTGTTGGCTGGCGGAGCGCTTACTAGTGGCCCCCAGAGTGCTGGTAGGTCACATGGTACAGGCTCTTCCTCTTCCTCCATGTTTCCAGAGGCTTCTACAGGTGCCGATGGCTTTTTGTTGCCAAAAGAATCCTGGAGGCCTGCAAGAGCAGCTGGAAACGAGGGGGCAGCGCCAGCCTAGCTGATTCCATGAGGAACACGGTTAAGTGTTCTGACCCGGAGAGCCATCTTCATATAAAGACTGCCCCCGTCAGTGAGTCATTTACCACTCGGAGGAGGGTCAAGGGTGTTGAGGGCCCAGGGGAAATCTTCCAGGCTGATATAATGGGGTGGGAAGGAAAGGAGAGGGTGAAAAAGTCCGAGGGAGGCAATGATCCAAGTATAAGACAGGTGCATCACGCAGGCACTCAATTGGGGTGGGGGAATAATCACAGAGGGGACCCCAATACAGCAATAACTGCAAGGCCAGAGAAGAAATCACAGGTCTGGGGTGGAGCGGAAAACCCTGTAGGAGTACTGGGAGCTGTTTTATTTTACAAAGTCCTCCTTTCCACCTCTGAACCTGGTACATGGGTGTTTGCAGGCAGCACCATCCAACTGAGGTCATGGGATCATACGCCTTTCAACAACGCTTGCAAATTATTTTCAGCAGAGTTTAAAATGCACCAAGCCGCAGAGCTGAGTCAGGGTTGGAACATCAATTTAAACTAATCTTTGCAGAATTAAATGTCACTTAGTGGGCAATGGCTTGCTCTGTCATCTCCATGATTAAAAAGAAAAAAAAAATCAACAGCCTCAGGCAGGCTCAGCCCAGAAAGCCAGGAGGAGTTATGCTAGAGCGAGCAAGCGGAGGCGGGGAGGAGATCTGTACCGACTGCAGCATTCCTGCTCAGACTCCAAGGTACAGCTGTTGAGGAGGCAACAGACAATTCCAAACGGGGTCCTTCTCCCATCCGCACCTTACTAGGGAACGAATACAAAGCACAACGAGTTCTGAGAGTGCCAACTGCTTTCACCATAGGTGCTTTCACAGCCCACAATACTCTAGTATCCGAGTACCTCAGAACCTTTAATGTATGTCTCCAGGGAGGCAGGACAATGCTAGTATCCCCATAGTACAGATGGGGAACTGTGGCAAAGAGAGACTAAGTGACTTGCCCACGTCACACAGGGAGTCTGTGGCAGAGCAGGGGTGCCAACTCGAGTGTCTCAAGTTCTCCGCTAGTGCCCTCACCACTGGACCTTCCTTCCTCTCCATGACCACAATGCATTGGAAGCCAGTGTGTGACCATGATAAAATTATAAACATTACCGAGTTGAGAATGATGTTCTGATTGCCTAGGAGCAACTGTGCCAGTCCCACAGAAGGCCACCCAGAAACCAGGAGGCTGTATCCATGACTAGGTGTAGTTCAATTTAACTGTACGACACCCCAAAGGTTCTGACCCAAAGAGCCATCTTCATATAAAGACTGCCCCCATCAGTGAGTCATTTACCACTCGGAGGAGAGTCAAGGGTGTTGAGGGCCCGGGGGGAATCCCCCGTTGCTATAATGGGGTGGGGAGGAAAGGAGAGGGTGAAAAAGTCCGAGGGAGGCAATGATCCAAGTATAAGACAGGTACATCCAGTAGAATCCAGATTATCTGTGAAATCGGTGTTCCCTGCCTATTGTAATGTAATGCTCCCAGGGCCCCTAGGACTTCCTTGTCATCATTATGCTGCATAACATGTTCATTCAAAACTCCCAGAAAGAGTGGGGATAAAGCTCAGCTCCACTTACTACCTGAACAAAAGGAGAATCTCCATCAGCTGCTGGTGATAGAGAGTTTATTATCCAAGGTTAGGTTACTGCTGCCATATACTCGGATACACACACTGGCCATGCCACCCCCACCCCCAAGACACTCCACAGTAGAACCTCTCTCAGGCTTACAGTGTGTGATGCTTCCTCGTTAGCTTGTAAACTCCTCAGGCACAGACCACAACTATGTCTGTCTTGTACAGCACCAAATACTCCATCAGCAACTAACAAAACCCCATTGTCCCATCCTAAAACTGCCAGCATAACATGTCCCAAGTGCGTCCCTATTTACTGTACTTCCTACTATCCAGATGTTTAGTAACTAATATTTGCATTTAGAAAGAACTTTTCATCCATAGACCTCAAAGCACCTTACAGAAGAGGGTCAGCGTCACTTGCCCATTTTACAGATGATGAAAGGAAAGCATCAAGTCTGGACATCCTGTCTCCCATCCAACAGCAAGCAATTCTGATCATCCAGATTCTACAAGGCTTAACAGCTGTATTCATGGGGGCTTGACAGTTTGTGCCTGCAATCATGACCTCTCTGGATTGGACATTCCCTGGCATTCCCTAAAACTTCAGAGAAGGATTGACTGAATAATTCAGACCAAAGATAATCGTTGATGTCTACTGTGGGCAAAGGTCACCTGAGACTCCAGGTCCCGGAGTTTCTTTTTTATTTCTCTACTTACTCCCCTAACTACAAACTGTCTTAGTGTATCTGGCTCACAAATGTTTTGACTGAATTAATATTGGCAGTAAATGATTTTGATCAATGCCAGCTCCTGAGATTTGTAATCTATAATTCCTTACCAGCTTTACTATGAGGGGAAGGGACTATACCATCCACAGGAGAGAGGCTGAATTATTCAGTGCTGTGTATATAATTCTATACTGCTTTTGCCCATTGATACAAGCAAATCTCAATTAAAGAAACATTATCAAGTCACTTAAACTCAAAATGTGTCCTACGGTACCATTCTTGGGAAATGGCAATAGAATAGAAACCATTTTCCAATCACCTGATGCTACGTGACCTAGACTGCAGCACTGCTAATGATTCCTTCAGAGATCTCACTGCGCATATCAAATATGAAATCATAAAGCAAGAAGCCGCTTGGTGTCATGCACCAAGACAAGGAGAGTTGAGCGGCAGGCAGACACACAGTGCAGCAGCAGACTTTTACCAGCTCTTTTCTGGGGCAGAATCTCTCTCCTTTTTTTTGAATATGGAATTTACTTAACCAAGCAGAAAAAGTGTCCAGAAAAAGTTAGAATTCCAGGTTACTGCAAGGGACTGAGCCCTCATTTTTGACAATGATGGTCTGAAATAGCGGTAATTGAAGTTGTCTTAAAATTTGAATGAGAGAAAAAATGGAGGATGATAGCCATAATGCTTAACCCAATTGGCTCCCTTTGCACCGAGGCAGTAGAAACCATCTGTAAGTCCCCAGTGGGCCCCTAGGCTTCCTCCCTGCTGATTATGGTGCAGGAGTGTGCTGGGGGTGAAGACATGTGAGAAGAGGAAGAGAGGCTGGAGCTAGGGTGACCAGACTAGGGGTGGGGGATAATAGGAGCCTATATAAGAAAAAGACCCTAAAATCAGGACTGTCCCTATAAAATGGGGACATCTGGTCACCTTAGCTGGAGCACACTGCACACCAGCTATCCCTAGCTGGTATACAGTTCCTTAGAATTCAAAGCCAGCTGATGCAAGTTGGCCCGGCCCCTAATGATTATGTGAAACCATAAGGCTTAAGGTCTATGTTCTTGCAAAGAGAACAGCATTTGAACCTCCTCCTCTCATTGCCCAGGACAGAGCACCAGCGTATGGTAGCTACAATGCCCAACCCCTACTCACACAAACCCACCTGTGTGTTGGTTTGCACTATTGGTTTTACTGCCAAAGGGCTCCAGCTGAAAAGCTCCCCACGGACCATAACGTGTCTGTGTGCCTGGAGCAGAGGCAATTTCTGAGTAAGTTCCCAGCCATTTAAGGCTTTATAGTGCAACACCAACATCTTACATTCGTCCCCTGTGCCAACAGGCAGCCAATGAAGGTCATGTAGTATTCCATCGTGATCCAAGTATCCAGGCCTTACTAGAAGTAACAGGTGGGCACACCTCTGCAGGTGATCACATATTGTGAAAGGTTATTTTTGTCTCAATACATGCATCTTGATTCACCTCTTTCTATTGGAAACAAAATAATTAAGCATCTCCATCCTGGCCTATATCCTATGAGTTTGTGGGGGAAAGCAGTGTAGCAAGACGTCTCCTTGCACACGGATTATTTAACACCAGCTTTTTGGGTCTCAGACAGAAAAAAACGCCCTTCTCTGTGTCAGCTCCTGTTTTCTCTTTCCACAGCATGCAGCTTTTACCCATCACTTTGCAACCCCCAAAAAGAATAGCTGGTGAGGATCGTGCTGCTTTGTGGAGAACCACTGGAGCGCAAAGCCACATGCGCAAACAAGAGCAGAGGGCTGACAGCAATTTTCTCAGTGGTTTTCCAGGCAATGCATAATGCTGCTCAGATGGATGCTAAATGATTCCCTGCACATGGGACCACATTAAATCTTCCACCTGCCTCACGTGGGGCCAAGCAATGCAGACTGCACTAGTCCCAGACAAGAGCCAGGCATTTTAAATGAAGCCAGGTGGAAGCATCCTTAATTCCTGGATCCGTGGGCTGTATTAATATTTCATACAGCAGCATACATCTGGCAACACTGTGTCTGAAAAAAATCCCTGTGAACTAGACTGCAGACCTGCACATCAAATGAGTTGGCAAAGATACAGCTTTAAATCAGAATATTAAACAACACCAACTAATAAACCTGAAAGCTCCATCCTACTATCCCAGATTATTGCTAAACACTAGAACGTATTGCTGCAGATGAAATTTAATTTTCTACCCACAAAAGCAATACTATGAAAGGCCTTTTTGTAACTAATTCACTGCAGCCACCATTCTCAAGGGCAGGCTAGTTACTTTAATAAAGAAAAAATGATTCTGCTTCACAGAAGAATAAGCCTCTTAACCACTAAGGACCAAATCCTTGTCCCACTGAAGCAGGAGTTTTCCCATTCAATTGTACAGGAGCAGAATTTGGCAGTAATGGGGCAAGTGAGGGGAAAATCCCCCACAGCTCTTATTTAATTAGAGTTTGTAAAGCACTGACCAAGAAAACTGCAATCTAAGTGCTAAGCGTGGTAACAAACTTGTGGCAATCTAAAAACTTCACCATGGTTGTCATGCCTGACCTCAGAGCAAGAGTAACCTTCTGGGATAAACCCCTAACCCTCCAGCTCCAGAACAGGCCCTGGCCACATGACAGTGGAGAATCTCCACTAGCTGTTTGTGGTACAGATTTATAACAATTGAGCAGTACTGGTTTTGCCTTATCCCAAGACACATGAGCTAGTTAATTAATTAGCTCCTTAGGCTACTTCCAGTCAGAGCGACAGTGCTTTAGATACGCCCCAGCACACAAATGCTTTCAAACAGTGCTGAGATCTACAGCTGTGCTCCCACTTACCCAGACAAAAGGAAAACTGCTTTACTTACACGCCCGCACACACACACAGCCATCAAAGGCAACAGGAGATACTGTGTCAGAACAGGCCTGGACGTCAGGCTGTCCCTCTCTCACCGACATGCTCTGTGACCTTGGAAGCACCGCAGCTGCGATGCGCCTGCATGTCTCACTCTGAAGCAGGGCTAGTACATATCCCTCACGGGGAGCTACGGTAACTTTCTTCACACGGAGCACGCTCAGAGATTCAAAGTATTGTTGTTACCTCAGACCCTGCAAAAGGTCTATCATTCTTCTTTATTTTGGGGCATCAGTTGTGACTCCATGGGTCAGGCTCCATGTTGGTTTCCATTCTCCATAATTTTGACTGCAGAAATCAATTTGCTTGTAAGTTTGCATAATTTAAATGGACTAAAAAGTTCTATTTATTTTACAAGCAGCCAGATGCTAAGTGTCACTTTAAAAAACAACAAAGTCCCACTGGTATCTTTTTAACGCCTTTGGAAAGTTAAAGGTTAGTGAGTTATATGCTAGGTAATCAAAAATGGCAAGTGTTTTGAAGATATCCGATGACATGAGGCCATGTTTTCTCAGCACATCAAGCAACAGAGAACTCTAAATTTCACAGATATAGACATCTTCCCACAAAGAACAGTTTTTTCTATCTTTTCTAAAGAAAGATTTGAATACAAAGTCATTATGGATTGTATTGCCATTGCAGAAAGTCGAGGTGGATATATCTGTCGGGCATTTAAATATATTTATTTTGATTTCTACAGTAATAAAAAGGAGCATTTCTCCTTACTGTTGTAGAAAAGGCAAATATCATTCTGGGATGTATTAAGAGGAGTGTTGTATTGTAATGCACAGGAGATAATTGTTCCTCTCTGCTCAGCACGGGGGAAGCCTCACCTGGAGTACTGTGCCCAGTTTTGGGTACCAAACTAAGAAAGATGTGAACAAATTGGAGAGGGTTCAAAGGAGAGCAACAAAAATATGTTTAGAAAACAAGATGTATGAGGAAAGGTTGAAAGAATTGGGCATGTTTAGTCTGAGAGGGGACATAACCATCTTTAAATATATAAAAGGTTATAATGAGGACAGTGGATCAATCATTTCCCATGTCTAGCGAAGGTAGGACAAGAAAACTGCTTAATCTGCAGCAAGGAAGATTTAGATTACATATTAGGGAAACCTTTCTAATGACAAGGCTAGTTAGATACTGGAATGGATTGCTAAGGGAGGTTGTGGAATTCCTGTCACTGGAGGCTAAGAACAGGTTGGACAAATGCTTGCTAAGGATGGTCTAGGCTGGGTATACTTAATCCTGCCTCACTGTATGTGTGGAGGGGTTGGGAGGTGACAGTCTGTACTCCTGTATTCCCCCTTGCACACTATTGTAATCATCTTTGTACAAAATATACCTTGTGAGGAATCATTTGAAGACTATGATTTGCCGATCATTATTGTCCTTGTAAAATGTATGGCAATGTTGTATGTAAAAGTATAAGATTCCACTGTATGGTTTTACTAGGGGCTTTTCTACACTGCCACTTAACAGCCCTGCAACTTTCTCCCTTGTGGAGGTGCCATGACTACACAAGCACTTTAACGTTGCCAATGAAGACATGCCCTAAGGCATGTTCCAAGTCTGGGAAGCGGCCATACCAGTTCCTCAGAGAGCAAGGACAAGCTGACATCTCAGCCACGCGTAATCAAGGTCAAATGGGCCATCATCTGTTGAATGGCAGGAAAGATGGTGTGGGCGAAAAATCTACATTTTAGCAAAGAATCAACATGGAGGTCTTGTCAACACAGACTGCTTCCTACACCTCAGCTGGAGATGCTTCTCAAAGAAGGGAAAGGACTAGAAGAAGGAAGGGCAGATGCCCCAAATGATCTCTCCCTTTCTCTGTCCATGGCATTCCTGATGCCTGCAGAACAAACGAAGCAACACTGGACCAGGGGAGGGATCCTGACTGAAGGAAGTTCAGCCAATAGAACTGGAGAAACATGTGGTGAGAGAGACTTTGCTTTGAACTTACTCTAGTGGGTTAAGTTAGGCATTAGCTGCATTTTGCTTTTATTTTTCTTGTAACCTATTCTGACTTTTATGCCTCATTACTTGTATTCACTTAAAATTTCTCTCTTTGTAGTTAATTAACTTGTTTTATTGTTTTATCTAAACCAGTGGGTTTGAAGGGTTCAGGAAAACCCAATTTGGGATAGCAGGATTTGTGCATGACTGACTTTATATGAGCTAGTATTGTCCAGGGGAGAGCTGGGCGTACAAGATGCACATTTCTGAGGAAAATCTAGGACTGGGAATTTGCTGGTGTCGCTCTGCAGCGTAATTCAAGCATGGCTGGCAGCAGCACTCTCACAAGATAACTGGGAGCTGGAGGCTGTGTGAAGAGACCAGGAGTGGCAGCTACTATAGCTAAGCAGTGTAGAAGGCACCCCAGGCTAGAGAGCTGAGGTGACACAGCTGTTCATCAGTCCAGATGTACCCTGGGTACGTCATGGGGGGCATGGCGCAGGTTGGACTAGATGACTTCTTGAGGTCCCTTCCAGTCCGACATTTCTGTGATTTTATAGTTCTAGGCACTCCGATTCAGTTACAAAACCAAAAGAATTATGGTGAATTGTTTATAGTTTCCACACAATAGCAGCTTTTAACACAGTGAACTGGGAGTTGCATTTAATTGCCAATGGCATTTGGAGGGTTAAAAACCCCCACAAAACTACCTATATTATGTTTTAAATGTAACTGATTTATAACAAACCAAGGTTACTCTTTTCAAGTAAGGACTATTTCGTTGCTATGAAAAAATAGATTTTTGTCATTTGCATTATGCAAAAATATTTTTGTGAAATATCACTGAATTTCTCAAAGTCCTATTAACCAATCACTGATCAGAAGGAAAATCTACCTTTAAAGTATACACAGTATTGAGGTATAGCAAGGCATTTGTCATAAATGTCACATTCTTAATCCCAACATTTAATGGTAGACAAAAGCAATGAAGCTTATGATCTGGAACACAACCAGATTGCTTATAGGCAAATGGCAGCAGAAATATTTGACAATACAAAGCATTAACTACTGTTCTTTTCTTTACAACATCTCAACAAAAGTATGCTTCTCTTCACATTCTTCTGTCCAGGACCTCGGTCACCTCCTGCCTCAGCTGCTACTCTGACCTATCCACCTCTAATCCATACAAAATAGTGCCATTTCCACCCCAGGTCTCACCTCTGTTAACCCTTCTGCTGCCTTCCCTGCACTTTCCCCAGGCACACCTCCAGGGCCCTGCCCAGCTCTGCTCCTATCTATATCTCAGCTCTCACATTCCCCCCTCCTCCTGCCTGTGCTCAGCACAGACCATCTGCCTAAAAAGCCTCTCTTGAATCCTAACACTCTCTGAATCGCCTGTGCCCAGCCCTTTCTTCTTTGAACTCCCTCCTCTACTTTCAGATCCATCTAGGACCTTGAGACACCTGCATTTCTCCAAAGCCTATCGGTTCATCATATAAATAAGTGGAATGGAAGGAGCAACCTACTCCATTTGGAAAACAGACCATCATTTGGCTACCAAGAAATTATTGTGCTTACACTCCACATATTTACTGGTCCACTTCCATGTTGCTCATATGAGGAGACACTAAGCCTGACTGATTTTACAATATACAAGAAGAGAACAAGAACGGCCATACTGGGTCAGACCAAAGGTCCATCTAGCCCAGTATCCTGACTTCCGACGGTGGCCAATGCCAGGTGCCCTAGAGGGAATGAACAGAACAGGGAATCATCAAGTGATCCATCCCTTCTCGCTCATTACCAGCTTCTGGCAAACAGAGGCTAGGGACACCAGCCCTGCCCATCCTGGCTAATAGCCCTTGAAGGACCTATCCTCCATGAATTTATCTAGTTCTTTTTTGAACCCTGTTATAGTCTTGGCCTTCAAAACATCCTCTGGCAAAGAGTTCTACAGGTTGACTCTGCGTTGTGTGAAGCAGCCCAAGCTGGCTGGATTGGCGAGCAGTGGCCAGTGGGAGCTTGCGACTGGCAACCTGCCGAGTGTGGCAGGTAAGACAAACTGGTCCCGGCCCACCACGGTGCTTACCCTGGCGAGCTGCGTGCCAGAGGTTGCGACCTGCTGGTTTAGTTTTATCAATTTCTTCCAGAATCTCTCTTAATGACACCTCAATGCTGGTGCGAGTTCCTCATGATTTGTGCACCTAAAGAGAATGGCCTCAGGTTGATCCTCTCTTCACATCCTCACT
>NC_133770.1:299783248-299785595 GCF_003597395.2 Chelonoidis abingdonii | reverse complement strand
AAATTACTTCCTTCTATTTGTTTTTAAACCTGCTGCCTATCATTTCATTTGGTGACCCTAGATTGTGTTATGAGAAGGAGTAAGTAACACTCCCTTATTTACTTTACCACACCAGTCATGATTTTATAGATCTCTATCATATTCCTCCTTAGTTGTCTTTTTTCCAAGCTCAAAAGTCCAGTTTTTATTTAGATCTCTTCGTGTGCAATTAACAGAATGCGCGTTCTATAATCTCCTAACCATTTTTTGATTGTCCCCTTTTTCTGGAACACATTTCCATATTCCAATATATCTTTTTGAGATCAGGGTGCACATCTGGCACACAGTTATTTCAGTGGATGTGGATGTTACCAGTGATTCCGTGAAGACCGATGCAAAGAATTCATTTAGTTTCTCCACAACGGCCTTATCGTCCTTGAGTGCTCCTTTAGCATCTCGATCGTCCAGTGGTCCCACTGGCTGTTTAGCTGGGTTCCTGCTTCTGATGTACTTAAAAAAACTTGCTATTACTATTAGCTATTATTAGTTTAGATTCCAGCTAGTCTGAACATTGCAGTGATCCCAATGAGGCAAAGTGCAGGAAAAGTTTTTATAAAGATGTCCTCCGTTCTGAGCCCCCAGAGTTGTCTTTTTCTAAAATTTTGCAAACTGGGATTTTTGCATCAAATCACTATCACTCACATTTTATTCAAAAATCGATCTTTGTCCAAGCAAGTTTTCTGAAAGCAACAGATTTGCCAGAAGGTGTAATATGACCGGGAGTCATCAGAGTGTATGGCAACAAACAGCCCGAAAGGTTCCATTTAGCTGAACACACGGGCAGTTAGCTCTTGGAGGTATTTTTGCTAGTTATAGTGGGAGGGAGAGGGGGGAAGGGACGGAGTGGAGGAGGGTTTGGAAGCTGAACTTACACCAGGAAAGCTGGTATTCTACTTAATGCTAACTGGATGAAATTCACGAGTGCGCAGAGAGCCGGCACAAACCATAGCTATGGCTTAAGCTCTCAGGTCTAATGCAGATTCCCTGACACAGGGCTGAATTTCATTTCTCTAACTAAAATACTTGATTAGTGCAGAGCTGTTACTTACACATTATACCCCATGCAGTCAAGCAAAAGTATTATAGTGACAAAATTACACAAAACACAACTTCAGAATGAAAACTGGCTGGTATTTAAGTGACACCCTCTCCAAAATGTGACAGCTGCACCATTTTCATGAAAAGTGAAAGCCTCAAATTCTAAGGCTGTCAAATTGATCTTCTCCAGCCCATGTTATGCAGGTGTCAAACTAGATCATCACTATGGCTCCTTCTACCTTTAAGATCGATGAACAGTCTCTTCCTAGCCCCAATATTGCTACTTCCAGTAACTCCAAAGGAAGCTGCCTCCACATTATTTTCTGTCAGTGGCAATAAAGCTGATAGAGGAAAAAGTAAAAATGATCAAAGTCTTTTAAAAAAAAAATTTCCCCACAATTTGCGATTTGGTAATTAAATTTCCAGCCAGCTCTAGTGACAGTCCACACACCTGGCAATGGAGCGAGGAGCACCATAAACTCCAGATTCACTGCTGAGATGATGGAAGTCTATTCCATCCTCAGAAGTACAATGACTGTTTCTGAACACTATGGGTGTATATACACTGCAAAAAAAACCATGGCAGCAAGTCTCAGAGCCCAGGTCCACAGACTCTGCCTCACAAGGTTCACGCTATGGCATAAAAAATAACAGTGTAGACATTCCTGCTTGGGCAGCGGAGACAAAGTGGGAACATTTCCATTGCTATTTTTAGCACTGTTGCATGAGCCTGCAAGCCCAAGTCTGTAGACTCAAGCCCTGGGACTTGCTGTTACAGGTCTGGTTGGGGCAGGGGGTTTGCAGTGTAGATGTGCCCTTAATCTATGATTGGTAGCACAACAGGTTTAACAGGGGAGGGACCCACAGTTGATTCCATCCTGCCTAGGATACTAAGAGAAACACAGCAGAACTTGAGGGCACAGGATTATCTTGCAAGGATTACAATCAATGAGTGCTGGAAGGAAAGACCATGGATGGCTGAAGAATGGCAGGTTTCCAACTAAGTGCCTGTAAAGCAGAGAAGCTGCTGAAGGATAGAGTTAACCGTAATTAATGCATAATGCCACAAAGGTCAGTGTTAACTTGAGTTACTTGCCATATACAACCTGCAGCTCATATAACTGGTGACCTCTCATAATCCTGTCAAGCCTCAAACTAAGCAGGGACAGGCCATGCTAATGCTTGGAATGACAGTTTCAGGTAGGACCCAGGCACTATCGGCAGTAGTAGTGCTGGGGACTGAGTACACCCACCCAGCCTGGAGCTGGGT
>NC_133770.1:299682097-299781077 GCF_003597395.2 Chelonoidis abingdonii | reverse complement strand
AAATTGCTCTACATCCGACCTGTCCTCTGCACTATTTACTATTCACCCAATTTTTACATCATCTGCAAAATTTATCAGTGATGATTTTATGTTTTCTTCCAGGCCATTGATAAAAAAAAACGTTAGTCTAGGACCAAGAACCAATCTTCGGGACGGATGATAGTTTCCCATTTACTGTTATATTGAGACCTATCAGTTAACCAGTTTTAATCCATTTAACGTGTGCATGTTAGTTTTATATCATTCTCGGGCTTTTTTAAATCAAAATGTCGTGCTGTACCAAGTCAAACACCTCACAGAAGTCTATTATGTCAACACTGTTACCTTTATCAGCCAAACTTGTGACCTCATTCGAGAAAGATATTGAGTTAGTTTGACAGGATCTAATTTTCTATAAGCCCTTGTTGCTTGGCATTAGTTATATTACCCTCCTTTGATTCTTTATTAATTGAGTCCCATATCAGCTGCTCCATTATCTTGCTTGGGGTCGATATCAGACTGGCAGGCCTACAATTACCCAAGTCATCCTATTTACCCTTTTTAAATAATAGCACAACAAGAGCTTTCTTCCAGTCTTCTGGAACCCCCTCAGCATTCCAAGACTTACTGACAATAAACATTAACAGTGCAGCAAGCTCCTCAGCTAGATCTTTTAAAACTTTTGGATACAAGTTATTTGAACATTCTGATTTAAAAATGTCTGATTTTAATAGCTGCTGTTCACTATCCTCCTGAGACATTAGTGAAATGGAAAGAGTACTATCATTATCACATGAATACATCTGTTTTTCCCCAAATACAGAATAGAAATATTTATTGAACACTTGTGCCTTTTCTGCATTATTATTGATAATTCTACCATTGCCATCTAGTAATGGACAAATACCATCGTTAGGATTCTTGTTGTTCCTAATATACTTTAAAAAAAAAAAAAAACCTTATAGTCCTTAACTCTGCAGGCCATACATTTCTTCTTTTGTCCCTTTGCTTCCCTTATTAATTTTCTACAATTCCTATCTTCTGATTTATATTAATTACTATCAGCTTCTCCTTTCTTCCATTTGTTGTATAAAATTATATTTATTTAATTTTATAGCTGACTTCACGTCCCCTCTAAACCAGGTCAGTTTTTTAACCAGTATGGCCTTCTTCCTAAATTGAGGCTTTTGAGGCATTTAGTACAGTGTTCTTAACCAATTCCAAATTATCATTCACACTCTTCTGATTAAATTCTTCCTCCCAGCTGACTTGGCTCAGTTATTTTCAGCCTTGTGAAATTGATCCTTTTAAAACACCAAGTATATAATTACTGGTCTGTTTTTTTAATTCTGTTTGCACACTGTGTGACTAATTCATGATCACTTGTACATAACATTAATATTTAGTTCTGTGATCAATTCCTTTATCTGTCAAGAAGAGGTCTAATATAGAGTTGTCATGTGTTGGTTGCCTCACTTTGCAATTAGATAATTTTCTATTATTTAGAAGTTAGAAGGATGTTTTAGTATTGGCAGCATGATACCTGCAGCATATGTCATTCAAGTCTCACATGATTACAGGGGGTTGGGTTTTTTTATATGTTTGAACTATTATTTTATACTCCTCCTTCATAATTTGTCAATGTTTTCAGTTTTTGAAGGATTCTTTTTGGATTTTCAGGTCATTAAAGAGCTCCAGATCCAACATATTGGCTTCTTATAATTCTTCCTATATTTCACATCAGCATAGTTTGCTCCTGTGCCTTAAATATTGCATCTAAAAAATTACCGGCTCTCCTGACCAGCTTTTCCCTTAGATTTTCTTCCCATGCGACCTTACCTTCTAGCAGAGTTTGTTCAAGTTTGCTTTTCTGAAGTCTATCATCCTTATTCATAGACCAGGCTCTACGGTGGTTTTTAGTAGTGGATAAGTACCTGACTAGGATGAACCCAACAAACTTAATTCCTCTTGTGAGCTAGGACCCTGGAGTTCAGAGATGAAAGGCTAGGTTATTACTCTCCCAGCTCTCAAGCCACCTAAATCACAGGGTCCTGGATTCTACTCCAGACAGTTGGATGAATTTGGAAAAGTGATTTGACCACTACATAATTTGCAGACAGACTAATTCAATAGCTCTGAGAGGTGTAATCTGTTTTGTTCATTCAATGGTATGTTGATACTAAAGTCTAACAACTTACTAAGGACTCGAACTTCAAAAGATAGAGACCTGGTATCCTGATTTGTGTGCAAACAGTTAACTGTGCATCCTGCTGGCCATATGCACATCTTGCTGAAGATCAGGTCCTAATGGCAATGCTTGTCTATTTATGCTAAAGGGATTATCAGCAAAACATCCACTTCTTTGGTTATTCCATAAACTCAGATCTAGATTTCATAGCAGCAGGATATCAAACATCATGGCATTTAGGTATTAGGAATTGTACCTGAATCTGAAATTAATTAGTCTCAGACTGGGGATGAGAGTGGCATTTTAACATTTTATTAAAACAAGGATGCAACTAACCATAAGGCCAACGGAGAGTCAGACACATTAAGAGACGAATAAAATAAAAAAAAATTAGCACAACAGTGTAGAACTGAATGGGCTAAACGCAGAGAATTCTCCCTACATAAACAGCATTTTGTTTTCATTTACATGAGAATGAAACCACTGCGCCACAGTTGAAACACCCACATTAGATAATCAAATTTGAAGTCTTCACTGCCCATAAAGAAGAGATCAGATTTTTTCTCCACAGCCTTTTTGCTATACAGTAAGATTAAAATCACAGAATCACAAGCTGGAGCTGGAGCTGGACATGGCCTATATGTAGTTCTCTCCAAACAGTATGTTTTCCAAGTCCAGTTATGAAGGTCTCAAACAACGAAGCTTCCATCACTCCGGAGATTATTCTATAGCTACACAGACTGAGAACAACAATGACAAACCTGTCAAACCTTCTCTTCAGTTTCTCAGTCACACACATGGATTTTTAATCCTCCTGTAATCCTGCCTCTCAGGTAGGGTGACCAGACGTCCCGATTTTATCAGGACTGTCCCAATATTTGTTTGTTTGTCCCGCATCGGTCGGGACACTGGACAAACAAGCAATTTTGCCCTCTGCTCCAGCGCACAGGTGGAGCCCGGAGGGGCTCTCGTCCCCCTCCCAGCCCTGCCCCATCCTTCCCCCATTGGATCCCTCCCCAAATCCCTGTCCTGGCCGCGCCTCTTCCCCAAGCACGTGGCATTCCTCCTCTCTCCCAGGCTTGTGCTGATCAGCTGTATGGCGGCGCAAGCCAGCATTCCTCCTCTCTCCCAGGCTTGTGCTGATCAGCTGTATGGCGGCGCAAGCCTGGAGGGAGGGGGTGGCCCCCAGCACTCACCTTGCGAACTGCTCCAGTCCAGCTTTTCCAGGAACGTGAGCATGGCCCGGCAGAGATCCCACAGTGGCTCCCTCCGCCCGAGTCCCCAGTAGAAGGCGAGGCAGGCCTGGGCCTCCTGCGCCGTGCCCATGGCTCATGGAGCGGCCTGGCCCTGCCCAGGTAGGGAGGGCAGCCGGGAAGCGAGCCAGGCTGCCCCGGGGGATCTAGCGCAGCACGTGGGCTTGGCAGCTCCGGGCTGGGGCACGCTCAGCTGTTGCGGCCACCATAGAGTCGGGTGGAGACGGGGCTGTGCCGCCTGGCGGCGGTTGGGGGCACTCAGGCGGCTTTTTTTTTCCTCCCCCCCACCCGGTCCCAATATTTCATCTTTGTCATCTGGTCACCCTACTCTCAGGACTTAACTTGCATTAAACCCAAGCCTGTTCATTATTTCTGAAGAAACCAGATGACAGATTTGCCTTTAAGTTTTTAAGCATCAGGAAGGAAAACACTTATTACGAGAACATCTTGAGAGCCAGTCATAAATTGCAAAGTCAGTGTAGTAAGAAGGTGGATGAACCAAACAGCTGGTGGGCAGAGTGTCAAGTTCTGGACTCTACCACAGGCAAGACAACTGGAAGAGTCAATGAGATGTTCTTGTAGGCAGGTGCACCGGCAGCCGGCAGCAAGGCTAATGAATGCTTGGGATACGTGCGTCTTTGGCATAGTTTAGTACTGGAGGTCACAGATTATGCACCCCTTAAAACAATGCCTGTTGTGAACGGCAGCTCCAAGCTGTCAAAGATTGCAGCCACTCTCAGGCTCAAGAAGGGGTCAAGCAAAGTATGCTCTGCATTGAAGGAATGCACAAATGGAGCCAATACTGCTCAGCCTTTTGGACACTCAGATGGTGGTGAGGACCATACACTACTGCATAAGCTTTAGTGTGAGGGGAGAGATCGGAGAGACAGCACCACCTGGGTTTGCCAAGCCCCTGCCCTCCATTCCTTTGGCAGCATGTTACCACACTACCGAGTGGAAGAGCAGCTGGTAGATATAGTGTTTTAGTCTGTATCATGAAAACTCCCTACACTTCTGTCCCAGGGGTTGTGACAGCTACGAGATGGAACCATGAATTCCTGTTTCTTCTTTACTCCTTGCATAGAGAGGACTCCACTACCCCACTCTCTCACCCTTTCCAGCCTGGCTCCAATGGGAAATGAACTCACAGCCACATGGAAGCATCCTAGCCCTTGGCACCACAGCATTATCTGCTCCATGCAGAGATATAAGAAGAGGTTGACAGCACAAGATCAGCAGCAGTGTTATTCCCATAGGCCAGCCACTGAACATGCCCAAAGACCGGTGCTAACAGCAGGGAGGTCAGCTGGCACATATCCCTTTAGGCAGCAGTAACACTTCCTGGTGGCAAGGGACTTGGCAAGTGGTCATGTCCTGAGGACACAAGCAGCATCACAGCAAACTGAGCAGAGTTCTGCTGGAAGCTGGTAAACTTCATCCACAACTAAACGTTCTCCCAGCTCCACTCTTCTGAGCTGGTAGAAAGGTGTGTGCTGAGCATCCTAAGCAGTTGTGTGGCTGGCAGTCCACAGAGACAGTGTTGTCTGTTGGCCAGAGACGGGGATAATGTCAAGGCTCCTGGAATCTGTCCCCAACTCACTGTCCACACTTTTAAACTTCTCTATTCTAACCATCGCCCATTAAGTGATATCACAACACTAACTACAATGGAATGAAATTTAGAAGGGAGCATTAAGGCAAGGAAACCTCCCTTACCATGAGATGGACCAGACGTTGAAAGAGAACTGCTGCAGCCCCACTCCTGGGACATCTATAGGCTAGTTTGGGCAGAACACTCCGCAAGGAACCATCCTGCAATTGGTCCTGAAGGATGAGCTCGAAGAGCTAACTGGTCTGATTGGCCTTTTACTTTGATTCTATCAAATATTTAAGATGGAGGCCAAGAACCAAGAGTTTATTCACTCTGAGTTATACAACAGTAACAAAGAGGACCCAGCCCAGACTAGTCCCCTTGAAAGTCTATTTAAAATTACACTGTCTACACTTAAGTAAGCAGACACCTCAATTACTCCCAGAACAGAATTGCCTACATAATGGAATGAGGGTTCTGGTTTAAGGTCAAGTTCTTTTGTTCCTAGGAAATTCTCAGGAGAGTAATATCTCAGCTTCCCAGGATGCCTTGGTGGACACACTATGACGAGGCAGGTAACCTATGGCACGTGTGCCGAAGGCGGCACGCAAGCTGATTTTCAATGGCATTCACACTGCTTGGGTCCTGGCCACTGGTCCGGGGGGGCTCTCCATTTTAATTTAAGAAGTTTCATTTAAAATTAAACATTTTAAAAACCTTATTTACTTTACATACAACAATAGTTTAGTTATATATTATAGACTTGTACAAAGAGACATTCTAACATTTTTAGAAGGTATTACTGGCATGCGAAACCTTCAGTTAGAGTGAATAAATGAAGACTCGGCACAGCACTTCTGAAAGGTTGCCGATGCCTGCACTATGACATATCTGCTTACTACGATGCACTCTGCGTCCTATAGATTGCGGGAGTCTGGGTTGTAATTGCAGAGCTCAGCCCTGGAGGTTTAACACTTTCCTTACAGCCACAGACAAATCCTGGGTTCCCAGTGCAATTAAAAAAAAGAGAGTTAGCACACCCTATGCAGTGTTGAATCACTGCCAATAAGAAACCAGAAGAGAGGCAGCTGCTTATTAAGACAGAAGATGAATTCAACTACATGAGCAGGTGAGCTGGAGCATTCTGATCTAGACAGATCAGTTCTAGCCTGTTTTAAAAAGACTCCACTCCCCAGCAGTCAATCAAGGGAGCACAATGGAAGCATTACATCAGACCAATAAATCAGCTTATGTATAGGGCTAGCAGTTTCTCAGATCTGATTAACCCTTTCTTGACAAATCTGCCCCACAGATGTACAAGGAATTCATCCCTTTGGACTGTTACAGGGCCCGGAAGAGAAGAATGCTCTCCTGGCCTCTGGGATCATCTAAAGATCCAGGCTTGAGGGGCCACAACAAGCTGCTTTATGTTCAACCCAGTAAGAATAAAATAAGTTAAATACAAGGCTGATTATTGCACTTGGCCATCTTGACGAGCATTAAGATGCAAGGTCTCTCCTACAAATGTCATCTAGACACAGAGTGAGACATCATCCCCTTAATGACACCCACTACTCATAATTTGCTGTATTAGAAAAGCACCCTCCCAGCAAATTGTCAGAGGGTTGTGTTGATCCTATTCCACTGCAAAGGCAGAAAGGTCCAGTCAGCTCCCATCACATTCCTTCCAAGGATCCTGCTGAGGGCCTGGGGTAGCCTTTGGCCTGCATCAGGAAGCTGGACACCTAGGATGCCACATGGGTGGGGAAGCTGCTGAGACAGGAGAGGAGCTGCCACTATCACTCCCCAACAGGCTAGTCTTAGACCATGGAGTTTATGCCCAATCCCTGGGGTGCTTTTCTAGTTTCTATCTCATCAAGGGACTGGCTGCATTTGGATCTTGAATGTGTCCTAGAATCCTTTGTGCAAACTGTCACGACACCCTGCTTTGGAGCACACCTTGCAAAGGGTTCTGGGAATGGTGTGCCCACTGCAGAGAACGGACAACATTCAGACCAAGGGGTGTCTCGGGCAGGGGACACAGGTGGGCTGTTGAGCTAGGTGGAGGAAGGCAGCAGTGATTTGTTGGGGGCTGTGACCCCTCTTTGTCAAGGTTCTCAGCATGCCCAGGGTTGTCTCCAGCAGTACAGTACCCGATTCTCATAGCAGATAGCTTTGAAGCCTCAGGCTCGTCCACACATGCTAGTCTGAAGTAAAGGACAAGGGGAATGAGAGCACAGTGCATGGCAAAACAGGGGTGCACTGGGGGCATTTAACTGCACACCCTGCAGAATGGCAGGTGGAGAGTGGCACTTTCAAACTGGCAATCTACAGCCCTCTGCCCTCCTTCACCATGCATCCTCTTCCCAGAAAACTGCAGCAGCAACATTCAGAAGAGCAAGGCAAGGTAGACCAGGGGAAAGCTAGGATGCCTTCACTATGTATAGAGCCCTACCAAATTCATGGTCCATTTTGGTCAATTTCACGGTCACAGGATTTAAAAAATCGTAAATGTTGTGATTTCACCTATAGAAATCTGAAATTTCCCAGAGTTGTAATTATACGGGTCTTGACCCAAAAAGGAGTTGTGGTGGGGTCGCAAGGATATTGTAGGAGGGGTTGAGGTACTGCTAGCCTTACTTCTGCACTGCTGCTGGCGGTGATGCTGCCTTCACAGCTGGAGGGCAGCAGCCGGGAGCCCACCTATGAAGGCACAGCTGCCGTCAGCAGCAGCAGCGCAGAAGTAAGGATGGCCTGGGATGGTATTGCCACCCTTCTGTGCTGTTGCCTTCAGAGCTGGGCCCTCACTCAGCAGCTGCCACTCTCCCGCCACCCAACTCTGAAGGCAACGTGCAAAAGTAAGGGTGGCATAGTATGGTATTGCCACTCTCACTTTTGCGCTGCTACTGATTGGGCACTGCCTTCTGAGCTGGGCACTCAGACAACAGCGACCGCTCTCCAGCTGCCCAGCTCGGAAGGCAGCACAGAAGTAGAGGTGGCAATAGCATGACATCCTTAAAATAACCTTGTGACCCCCTGCAACTCCCAGATTTCACGGGAGGAGACCAGATTTCACAGTCCGTGACACATTTTTCATGGCCATGAATTTGGTGGGGCCCTAACTATGTACACTCACAGCCTGCCCCGTCTCAAACCCCTTCACTAGCCTCCCTCATTTCTTAACTCTGCCCAAGCCACAAAGCTGGCCCACTCCACATGCCCTCCCTCTCACGAGTCCTGGAACCCGTGACCAGGCTTCCTCCCTCTCCACTAACTCTCTTCAAACACTTCTTCCCCAAGACCTGCAACCCTTATTTTTCCCTTCTCCACTATGGGGCATAGGCATGAAAGCTCTTGCATGGCCGTGTACACACAAAAGCGTAAGGAAATGACAAAGGAGAGAGAACAAAACTATTAGGCCAATGCCAGCCTCCAAGATACATCAGCTACTGCAGCAAGAGCACAGCCTCACTGGTATGACACGTCCCTTTGTCCCCGTTCCCAAGCTGCAGCCTGTCCACGTACATCCTACCTCTTCATTTACCTTGCAAGCCCTTCAGGGCAAGAACCTTGTCTTATTTATCCGTGCAGCACCAAGACAAAGAATGCAGATGCCGGCTAATACTAATGCACCATTTATGGTGCAAATGCAGGACGTGGGAGGGTTGAGTGGAGGAGTTGCCTCATGCTCCCCCACTCTCAATAGTCAATGTCTTAGCCCCCCCAGCACTACTCCTGCACTGCAGATAATGCTTTGTTTTGGCTCTGTTCGGATATTAAACCCCTGCCCTACAGTAACTGCTCAGGAGCGTTTTATGAATGGATGCTGCCTGGGATTTGCAAGCTGCTGAATATAATAAGGTGGATGCTCTGAGGTTGAATGATTGTGGGACCAGCTTTGATGAAAGCGTAGGCAGCAAATGCATGGCACTCCTGTGCTGTGGAGAGCTCAGCTGCAGTGCAGGAGGGAATTCTGCAAGCCAGACAGCGACAAGCGTACCTCAAGCTGGGGCAGGATTTAACCTTTAAACCTTTATCTATCCTTGCTCTGGTCCATTTCAGTCACGCGCTCAATGTCTCTGTGAGGTGGATGCTGGAAAGTCAGGGGGACGATCAGGGAGATCTTCAGATCTCCCCCAACCACTCTCAAAACACACCCCCTTTCTCTGGCCAAGCAACGGCTGCACATGGACCCCCGTCTGATGATTAGTCGGAGGGGTTATCTGAGCGTGTCTCCTCACCAGGGACTGAACCCACTGCCTCCTGACAGGGCCCAGGAAGGTGACTTCTGAGCTGGTTCTGTGTTGCCAGGCTGTGCCCAAGCGCAACAGCCATTTTGTGTCATGATTCTGTGGGTTCTGCTCACCTTCCTGTGTTCCCAGCAGTGCTCTAGGCCAGAGTTCTCTCCTTGCATCCTTATAGCCCATGCACCTTGTCCAAGATTTTCAGCTATGCCCAGCGAGTCTGGCTGCCTCTACTTTGGGGGAGCCCAAGCTGAGACACCTTAAATCCAGGAGGGGGGTTGATTTCATAAAGCACCAACCACCTGCCCCTGAAAATCAAGCCCTTTAAATGTGTCGATTTTGGCACAAAAAAATCACTAGGCTCAGCTGGAAGTCCTGGCCCTAACTTTCCCCCTTGGTGGCAAGAGAACAGTTTGCACAGAAGCCAAAGCCCACATAGCTACACCTTAGTGGGGGGTTAGCCATACCCTCAAAAGAAGCTCCCACTTTTATTATAGGAGCTCTTCTCTCCGGACTGCACGCAGAGGCCCACCCGTAAAGGACACCTCTGCCTGGTTCCTGAAGAAAATAATCCACTCTTAGTTAATTAAAGAAGCAGGGGGCTTGAAACTGCTAATTAGCTTCCCATCTGGCACAGATTTGGGGGAGGTAGGGGTAATCTGTCTTTTAGAGCCAATAAAGCTGAGAGGGGAAAGAAATGGAAGTCTCTCTCTCCAGCAAAGCTTGCGCTAAGGCAAACAGCTCGTGTGGGCTAACCACAGTGAAATTTCATCTTTTAATTGCTTGGCTGCTGGAAAAGGCCCCACATGAAAGGAAGAGAGAACACAGGCAGCTGTTGCAAGATGTGTTGCTGGCGTGCATAAGGCAGACAAGGCACCGTACATGCTAGCTATAAGGCTACACAGACCTCCTGACTGGTAGGAGGGGGGCATTCGCCCACTTGCAGACGGACTTACTGTCACTGAGAGAACCTACATTTTCTCTTCTGTCTTATTGGAGCTTGTATCCAGCGTGATAATCCAGCTGGCAGAGGGTCAGAATTGATCAGCATCAAATCACTGTCCTGCTTGCTCCGTCCTGTTTACAGAAATAGCTGCTCACAAAACAAATCAGAGGGTACGTCTACACTGCACGATTATTTCGAATTAGCTTAAACCGATATTACAAAACAGATCTAATAAAATCGGTTTAGCGCGTCCACAGTGGGATCCCGCTTCATGAGCGTCCATTTGAGTCTCTGGCTTCCCGTTACGCTTGTCACGCAGCGCTGTGTATCCTGGAGTTTTTTATTCAAACGCTTTGGCATTTCGTGTTCTGTAACGGAGCTGGATACAACAGATTTGTCTCCCCATACAGCGATCAGACCTAGTATCTCCCGTACGGTCTATGCTGGAGCTCTTTTTCGATTTCAAACTGCATCGCCAGCCGTGCTGATCAGAGCTCCACGCTGGGCAAGCAGGAAATGTAATTCAAAAGTTCGCGGGGCTTTTCCTGTTTACCTGCCCGCTGCATCCGAGTTCAGATTGCTGTCCAGAGCGGTCAGTGCTGCACTCTGGATGCCGCCCGGAGGCCAATAACGTCGATTTCCGTCCACATGAACCCTAATCCGAGTTATCACTATCGAATTTAGCGCTTTTAACTCGATATTAATGACGACGTCGTGTGAACGGATACAGCGTTAAATCGGTATATCGGCCATTAAACCGATTTAAAGTCGCAGTGTAGACCTGGCCAGAGTCTCAGTTACCTCTCCAGCCTTGTCTGGCTTTGTCCAGTCACTCACCTGGATGCACACTGACTGAGTATTCCCACTGCTATCTGCAAACTAAAAGAGCGGCCATGTGGTCTAATGGGCCAAGCACAGGCCTGAGAGCCAGGCTGCCCTGAGTTTAATACCAGCTGGAACAATGATATAGAGCTCGGGCAAATCACTTCCCGTTAGTATCCTCACCCGGAAGATGGGCATGCAACTTACTCAGCTCATGGAGGAAGGCTCTGAGGAATGGTTGTTATTAGGCTGGCCAAGCTCACCCACTGCCCTCACATACAGCACGTTGCAGGTGTATATAAGAGAACACAGGAAGGTTCTACCAGGGCCATACAAGAATGTTAAGGTCATTCAATGGTATTGGGTTACAATAAAAAAAGTCATTGCCATTTGCGTTGGGAAGTCTGATCTCTTACTTTTAGGAAGTTTGTTTTTCATCCCACGGTCCAAATGGAGATGAATTTTGACAGGCCAGATAGTCAGTGTACATGAATTCCTCTTGTGAGATCAACGCAAACGAAAGGAAGTTACAGGGCTAGCAGAGTAGACATTTGAAAGGAGATATTTATAGCTGGCTATGCAGGCTGAAAGTTACAAACTCAGTCTCTGCAGGCTGGATCAGCAGCTCTCACCACCACATCAGCCCTGCCAACTGCCATCAAATCACACAAGCAAGAACCTCTTCAACGGGAAGATTTTGACTATTAATCACGTCAGAATGGATGAGTGACTAACCAGGCACCATGCTGGTCTAAAGGTAGCTTCATGCAGGGAGCTCCAGCTCATCTTAAACTGAGGCCAAATTACAGCAGAGCACCTGAGGCTGCCTATCATAGTGACCAGTATTGTTTCTGTTTCCTTGGGCTTCTCCTGTTGCCTCTTGTCTTATACTTAGACCGTAGTTTGCAGCGTACACCTGTGTCAGCCCCAGGATGTAAAACAGACAAGCTGGATGAAGAACTCTCTTTTATTGCGCCTATTTCTGGTGGAGAAGGAGACATGCTTTCCAGCCCACACAGAGCTCTCCTTCAGACCTTCCTCAGACCTGAAGAATAGCTCCGGGTGTGCTTGAAAGCCAGGGCCGGCTCTAGGTTTTTTGCCGCCCCAAGCAAAAAAAATTTTGGCTGCCCCCACCCCACCCCTGGACTCTGCCCCACACCCTCTTTGCCTGCCGAGCCCTGGCTCCCCCCCACAATGCACCCCTGCCGCCCAAGCTTGGCCTCCCCACCTGCACCCCCCTGCCACCTAGCCCTGGGCTCTCCCTCCGACCTGCACCTCCTCCTGCCCAGCCCTGGGCTCACCCCCCCACCTGCACCCCCTGCTGCCCCAGCCCTGGGCTCTCCCCCCCAACCTGCACCCCTGCTGCCCCAGCTCTGGGCCCTCCCCCACCGCACCCCTGCCACCCCGCCCTGGGCTCTCCCCCCCTAAAACCATGCTGCCGCCAAGCTCTGGGCTCCCTTTCCTTCCCCACCAGTGCCCCTACACACACCTCCTGCCGCCCCAGCCCTGGGCTCCCCCCACCCACACACCTGCACCCTCCTTCCACTGCAGCCCTGGGTCACTGGTGACTTGTTCCCAGGGCAGGTCATTCAGCAGGATTTTTGGATGTGCACAGAACACAGACAGGATTGGGTCCCATATGGTTAAGAGCTCAGTAAAGTGGAACAATTTTCAGCTTGTGCGACTGGAGGATCTCTGGATGCATATTATAGGACTGGCTCCATAAATGAGGAAAAGTTGAGGTGCTTATTATTCTTTTGTTCCACTCTTTGTTTCTATGGGGAATTTGCCAATGCGATTCACTGTCTTCCTTTAAACAAATAAAACTGAAAAAAAGGCAATGGCTGTTGAAATAAGCAATTCCATCCTAAAAACCCTGGGAAGCATTTCTTGTTCAATTTTATCCTACTTTTCTACAGCAAGTTAAAGTGGATCTCAGTATATTTGATTTGGTAGAAATGAAATACAGCTGCACAAACTGAGCTTGAAGCACTCCTGAATTTTGCGGTGTTCAAATCTGGAAGGCAGGTGCTGGATTCCTTTCTGAGTATCAGCTAAATCTGGAAAGGAAAAGTCAATTTCTGCTTCCATGGCTCAGAAGTGGAAATTCTCCTACGTGCCTGGTACTGTATCTAAACCTGCCAGGTCCAGTAGAGCCTCCCCTCCTACTTTTTCATTTTAAATTCCAGTGGGATCCACATACCTCCCTTGCTAGGCTTCAGATAGAGAGGGGCACTGTCCATTTAGTCACCCAGTTCCCTTCTTTGGGGCTGCAAGGTGAGGTCACACCAGTATCCCTGATCCAGTCTGGGGATGTCTTCTGAAGGGGATATCTGGGCCAAAGCCGCCTACTCCTTGGGCACACCTGTTCCCCCATTCACAGTGCCACCCCGCTCTAGCAGTGAGCTCTCTTCATAGCAAGCTGCAGCATGACACTCCCTTCCCCTCCTGTTCCTGTTCATAGCTGGTTCAGGGATATGATGGGAAATGTAGTTCTTTCCCTGCTCCAGGGCTGGCTCTATAGGCAGGGAGCTAACCAAGGAACTACAGCTCCCAGGGCCCCCTGTTGGTTCTCCCAGGCTGGATCCCTGCTGGCTGCTGCCCCAAGCAGCTGCTTGCTTTGCTGGTGCCTAGAGCTACCCCTGTTGAAAACGCGTCTTTTCACCAACAGACAGTGTCCCAATAAAAGCTGTCACCTCACCCCCCTCATCTCACTTACACTGTAAGGCACTTGGAGCAGGCATTGTCTGTCTGTTCTGTGTTTGAACAGTGCCGAGCACAACGGGGTCCTGGTTCGTGACTGAAGCTCCCAGGGGATACCACAATACAAATCACAAATAAGAATAACATCATTTGGACCCCTAAAGATAGGGCACTGCTGTGATAATCCCTGGCCCCAGTTGAAATCTTAAATTGTCCAAAGTCCAAAGTGGGTTTAGGTGAAGAGAATATCAATTCAGCCTCTACACGTGATAGAACAAATGTTGCTGAAGAATCATAGATGACCCTTCCACACATTCCTGGAGACTCAAAATGCCGAATATTTGGCAGGAAATGAGTGTACTCTGTTACTCAGTGGCATTCCTCCAGCAGGGCAGGTAGCATTTTAAGGCTCTGAAACTAACGGGGAAAATGTTCAATGCAAACAGTGGGTCTAAATGCTAATCGGAAATAAAAACTGAAGTGATTGCAACTGGTGCATTAACCTGCCCTTAATTTCTGGAGCCTACAGATGCCCCATTAGGAGCTCACACACTGTGAATATTAATCAAGGCTCAGAGGAACACTGAACTGAACAATCCTTGAAGCTCATACCCAAGCCGGAAATCTGATACCCACTAACCAACAGCGCTAACATCCTTAAGAAATACATTAATGTAAGCATGAGGCTCTGGAGAACTGCTTCCCTGATAGTCAGACGGCACATCAGTGCTCAGTCCCACCTTCCTGTGAACTGCAAGGACTGAAATCAGGCATCCTGCTTGCGCCATCTGGATAGCAAGTCCGTGTGAGAGAGGCCTCAGGTTTGATATTAGATAAAACGATTCTATTAGAGGAAACTAATGTCCAAGTATTATTTTCGGGATTACTTTGGACTCTGCCAGTCAGGAAGAGAAAATTCTACCATCCCCAATTTGGATAGACAGCTCTAGAGAACAGACTGGGACAGAGCACTCTGGCCTAGTCTACACTAAGAGGGGAAGTGCTGCAGTAAGCCATTGCTCAGAACACCTTGAACTTTCACTATGTGTACAAACCCCGTCTGTCCACATGGAATGCCCACGTAGAGCATTTCACAAGTCAGCTTGTAATGTAAGTATGTGGCTTAGCTGAACGCATGCTGTCTTCAACAGTTTCTCTCTAGAGCAACCAGGAAGCCATCAATGCTACAACTGTAGTGATTTAGCCATACCTCCCAACTCCATCTCCTAACGGAGTGCATTGTGTTTGAAGGACAAAAAATACACTGGTTCAACCATAGTTCTAAGATGCACTGTGTGCAGAAGTGCTAGACACTCTTACCAGGGGTTGTCTCTATTTAGAGATATGATTGACGTTATGCATTGTTATCTTCCCTTCCTCCAGGTGAAGCCTCCAACTCCTCTGCCTGTAGAGACTGAGGAGGCCCGGTGGCAGAAGATCTGTGCCTGAAACCAACTGAACTTTCCGACGAGACAGACAACTCAAATAAACAAACACTTACAGCTCCAAACAAAACCTCAGAAAGCCAACAAAAACTGGCCCCATGGCATGGCTGTTCTTACCAGATCCTGGCAAGCTGCAGGCTCACTGAGAAGGCAGCAGTGACTGACAGAAAACCAGGCTGCTGGAGTCCGCATAATTCCTGAAATGGGTCCCCATTTTCCTCTTGGTGTGAGAGTCCCATTAGCCTTACAGGGCTTTGTGAGCAGCAAGCAGAGAATATGGGGGTGGGGTTTTCCCGCCTCTGTTTTTTTAATATCTAGTTTTACCATTAATGAGCATATTTGAAACGACAAGATTACAGCATAGAAGAAACAGACCGGCAGCCTTCTGTCTGAAGTACAACTTTTATAACCTCTGAAATGCACACAGAATAATCACTCCCATAAATGAGTATTTGCTACTGTCTTATCCAGCCCATGCTCAGCAGGAAAGATATCTAAGGAAATCAAACACGCTGGCGAGGCAGCAGGGTCTAAAGGATGGAGAACAAGGAAACTCCTGCATTCCATTCCCAGCCCAGTCACCAAACTGCCTCCAGCCCAGGGCTCCAAATCCCCTGCTCCAACCATTGTTATCATGTTTATTATGCTAGTGCCTAGGGTCCAACCGAGACCAAGCCCACACTGTGGTAGGTACTATACAAACACAGTAGTGAACAATTCCTGTCTCAAAGAGCTTCCACTCTAAGTAACCAGGAGACAACGTTATCAGCCTTACATTAGGGAGCCGAAGTTTACAAAGGAAGATCAAAAGGAATAAAGAGATAAGGCGTTCAATACCTCCTGCTCCAGGAAGTTCGCTTTCTCCACCCAGACACACTCACAAATAGCGTCCCCAATCCCACACACAATATGGCAGTGTTTATATTTCAGATAATCATTCTCAGAAGACAAAGCCCATTACTGTAAATAAATTTCAGCTACCTGTAGTGGAGAAGTTGACCTTCTGCATTGTAATCCCGGTATATTTCATATTCTTTTTCAAACACTCCGGGAGGTGAAGAACTGCAACACAGGAATGGGGAAGAAGGAAGTTACCAAGGACAGTAATTTGCATCAATATTTTAGCTTGCGGGTGACAGGGATGTACCACACCCACATTCACCGACACTGTCCTCCAATCCCCACCAGCCTGGGGACCACACTTAGAATTCTTCTCTCTCAGGTGGCTCAGTTACCATCATTTAGCCATCCATGAACTGTAATAGATTTCTACTTCCCTGGGATTGCTCTCAGCTGACTTTCCTCAAAACCCCAAATAGATCATATTTTCCCCTGAACACTAACTGTACATTAAGAAAGGATCCAATAAGACGTGCCCATAACAAAAGCATCCCATGATCTTGTCCCACAACCTTTGTCCGTCCAAAACCACCTTCTTTCCCAGGGCTTGTCAACCCACACCCATTTATTTGAAAGCCATTCTACGTTAGCATAGCACTCCATAAGATGTTCAGGGCAAGGACTGTATAAAGTTTAGCATGCTGTCGGCACTGAAATAGATAAAATACCTTGTAACTTATTGTAAACTCTGCAGGGCTAGAGATTTTGGTTTTGTTTTTTGTTAACTCATCTGCACACCTATGGAGAGTCTGCTCAATGTTTTGCTAGTCAGGCAGTTTTTCAGAGGCAAACTACTATGTAGAAATGGCCCTTTGCTACTCAGTAAAGTCTGCCCTCCACCCCCATCTGTACATGAGTCAGATCTGCCGACTTCAGTGGACTGGACAATATTACTACTTTTTTACTTCCATTAGCCCTGCAGATCCAGACAACGAAGAGGGAGCTGGAAAGGCTACTCCTTGGGCAATAAGTAATGGAATTGTTTACCAAGTCCCAAACACTTGTGAAAATCCACTGATGGTGTCTCTGAGGGCCTGATGTGGCCTGAAGAAGATCCATTGCTGACACTGGTGTGCAAGAAGGAAAGAACCCAGCTTAATTCTAAGATTCTGGAGGGAGTTTACAGGATGGCAATTAGAAAACACGAACACTCTATACGGAGTAGATTTGATCTGGAGTCATTGAGAAAACAAGCCTGTAGCCTCATAATGTCATTTTTGAAGTGTTACTTTCCAGACTAGCACATTTTAAAGCCTTTCTCTCACACACACAACTGTTATACAAGGTCAAACGTCAGTTGCCCCTTGACATTCTTAATACTCCCACTTCATGTTCCTCCTGACTGAACACAAAGCAGAGATGCATGTCTCTACACCTTACTCCATTCAGGCCCTAGATTGAGCTTACCCTACCTTTCTCTATCTAAAGGCAGCATTCACATTGTTATATAAATGTGCATATATGACTCAGCGGAAAGGAGCTACACCTTCAACTTTGCTTATCATGCATCTTTAATGGCACAGGGAAGTAGGGGGACTCTCTCCCCCTTAACAACACTCTGCAATGGGCTGCATAAATCATCAGGCTTGTTTATAGAACGCCTGGCTATTCACACACACTGAACAAAAGGTTAGACATTTATTTTATTAGATCCTTATACAACAAAGTGCAAAGCTAGAGAAACTACTTTCTGATCAATTCTCTAAAAGATGTGGTGTGAAAACATACACACAGACACAGAGTTCAGATTAGATGCTGGTTTCAGAAAGAAGAAAAAAAGCCATCTTCCTAATAGGACAGAACTCAAATTTTATTCAGGAAAGTGGCAATAAAATTAAGCATCTGTCAAAGCTAATTTTAATGAGGCTTCTGAGCCTTAAAATTATGACTTGCAGAAGCACTGTGTTGAATCTCTTAACCTCTTTTCTCTCTCTGTATGTAGCACATGCACATGTTCTCCCTGCCTCACTCTCTTGGTATCCAGCCTATTCTGCAGTCCTTGCAGACATCTGTACTCGTGTTCAGTTCTGAATCCAAATCCAAAGACTACGGCAACTCCTCCACAATGAGCTGCAATCTACTTTCACACAATCTACTGAGGCTTGGCTCAGGCAACTTCAGAAGGCTGAGACGTAACTTAGAAAATGGTCCAGCTGTGGGCTCCATTCAGAATCTATTGAAGTCAACTGGATGCTTTCTATTGGCTTCAGTGGACTAAAATAGGCTCTAGCTGAGCAAGGTTTTCAGGCAAGTTTTAAAAGCTTGAACCAGAAGCTGCAGGCTGACCAAGTGGACTGGGATGAAGGTCCTCTGTTACAGCAAACATTTGTAACTAAGGACACTCAGCACCCCTCTGCCTCCCAAAACAAACTGCCAAGGCAAAGGGAATTTACCCACCTCAAGTCCCACTTTGTTCTTCCTTACCTGAATCACAGATGGAGCTAGTGGAACACGCATTGCCATGGCATGTCTTTTTTAGCCAGTTCGTTACCCAGGAAGGAGTTGACCACAGTAACTCCTGGTCTCCCTTCTGTATAACTATCCCAAAGAACTTCTGGCAGGCTTGGTGAGTCTGGGAGATTGTTTTTAATCAGCACATGAGAAGGTTCTTCCAGAAGCGGAGGGCAACAAAAATTATAAGGGGGCTGCAGCACATGACTTATGAGGAGAGGCTGAGGGAACTGGGATTGTTTAGTCTGCAGAAGAGAAGAATGAGGGGGGATTTGATAGCTACTTCCAACTACCTGAAAGGGGGTTCCAAAGAGGATGGAGCTAGACTGTTCTCAGTGGTGGCAGATGACAGAACGAGGAGTAATGGTCTCAAGTTGCAGTGGGGGAGGTTTAGGTTGGATATTAGGAAAAACTTTTTCACTAGGAGGGTGGTGAAGCACTGGAATGGGTTACCTAGGGAGGTGGTGGAATCTCCTTCCTTAGAGGTTTTTAAGAGCAGGCTTGACAAAGCCCTGGCTGGGATGATTTAGCTGGGGATTGGTCCTGCTTTGAGCAGGGAGTTGGACCAGGTGACCTCCTGAGGTCCCTTCCAGCCTTGATATTCTATGATGCTCGAGACAGAGACTCCAGTACAGTAATGTTGCCTTTAAGACACCTTTTTTCCAGCTGAGTCTGCATGACTCAAGTCTCAGTTTTCTGAGGAGGGTGGGAGCTCACAAGTGAATTAAGCTTGTATTTACTCACCCATTTGGATCCAAAAAGTGAACAAATTACCCAGACATGAAGAGTCCATGAGATTCAGATAGTGCAAGTCAGCAGCAACTACAACTAATTATTCAACTATATTTTATTTTTTCTATTTCATGTTACCTCTCTATGTTTAGCTATACCAAGGATTCTTTGGGGGCATTACACATTGAAGAACTGACACCCTAAGATATCTCCTTCACTAAGATTGCACAATGTCCTTTAGATGCCTGTGAAATACAAGCAAATGCAAGTGTTGCTGGGATTACTGTCCAAAGTACTGATTTTTAAGTTTTCAGTGTAAAGCTTGAAAGGGCACCTATTGCAACTCAGATGAAGCAGCATTTAATATGTTCTGCCCTAAAATATGCTCATGTTCACTTGGCAGATGTTAGTGCCTTGCAGAGCTTCAAAAAAAGCGGCACAAGATGCCAGCCCAGGAGCAATTAGAAGAGAATGATTCAAATATCAGGCTTCTATATGAATGAGCTCTCAATGACCCAAAGCCATATATTGTATGTGCTGCTGCATGGCCACAAGATCACATGGCAAGAGGCTCGCTCTGGAGTAGCTAGCAATTCCTATTCCCATCCTAAGTATTGCAACAAGATCCTGAAGGAGACTACATGTCAGGAGAAATAAGGGATGTTATTCTCTGGTCCTTGCTCCCTGTTTCTGGGCACGCGATGGACAGTATTGCTCTTCATTTCGTTGCTGGTGAAACACAGTTGGATTGTAATCAACTCCTCCTACTGAAGCACCAGGCTGGAAGTGATATTGATGGCAACCATCTTGTCCCTCACATGCATTACAAGTTTCAAGGTCATGAGAAATATGATAACATGTCATTTATGACAGACATTCCATATGAACGACTTATTTTATAGCAGATCAAAATTCACAACTCCATATCTATTGCTAAGAACACATTACTTATTATCTTTAGGTTGATTTTTGAAGGTTCTGACTCTGAAAAATAAAATCCCTTGATAGGACAGAATACTGAGTAATTGACAAGACTGAGGGAGGGAAAAAAAGCCACTGTATCAGACAGGAGTCTGGAAAAATAAGCCAGCACTCAGGTTAGAAGATCTGTTTTATAGCATCAGAGGAAGCTCTTAGCAAACTTTCAAAGGAAACTAGCTTTGTTCCTGTTGACAGGCCTGCATGAGTCAGATCATCTACACATTGTCGTGTTTTTCTTAAAAACATAAGAATGGCCATACTGGTCCATCTAGCCCAATATCCTGTCTTTCCACAGTGGCCAATGCCAAGTGCCCCAGAGGGAATGGACAGAACAGGTGATCATCAAGTGATACATCCCCTGTCACCCATTTCCAGCTTCTGGCAAAGAGAAGCTAGGGACACCATCCCCGCCATCCTGGCTAATAGCCACTGATGGACCTATCCTCCATGAACTTATCTAGTTCTTTTTTTAATCTTGTTATAGTCTTGGCCTTCACAACATTCTCTGGCAAAGAGTTCCACAGACTGACTGTGCGTTGTGTGAAAAAACATTTCTAGATGCACAAACAAGTACCGTACGATTTACAGATCAATGGAATTGCATGTGGACATAAGAGACCACGGGTCTGGTAGAACAGGAAGATTTAAAGGAGGATGAATGATAGTAAGTATAGTAAAAGGAATGCAATAAAGGAAGGAGCAGAAAAATGTATGCCAACATAAAAGAATTTTAACAACTAAATAGCTACTATTCCTATGTGGATGGCTCCTTTCCAAGACTTGCTACTTCTGTAACATGCAAGGGCTGCTAGTTGAGTAGGAGACACAAAGATAAATCAATCCAAGGCTTTTGGTCCTTCCTGTCCCGTTCACGTCACATCAGGATACAGACACACAATTTCCAGACTTCACTACAACATTGGACACTGTTCCTTTGACACGTGACACTGTGGGGATTCATTACCCAGTCCTGAGATTTCAGGTTGAGAGTTTCAATTTTCTGGAAGATGCATCCTTGAGGTCAAGGACATGAGAGCCCAGCAAGGGAAGGAACACAAGGTGGCACTAGGGTAGACAGAGCCCCCATTAAACTCCCTGGCTTATGCTCTAATGGGGTAATCAAGGGCTTCCCATGATTCTTAACATAAAGGAAGAAGCAAATGTCTTGGGGAAGCCCCCACATCTCCAACTTCTCTCTTCTCCCCAGCCTCACGGTAAATTGCCAAGTTAGTTCACCTTTTTAATCTAGATTTCTAAATGTTTCAAGGTGGAGGTGATCAAATCCAGAGCAGCCTGCTACTGCCCAGATTCCTCTTAATGCATTGCTTCAGCTCTGATTGACACAGACTCACAGAATGCTTCACCAATTGATGTCACTTTATACCTAATGTTTAGAATAACTTACTCAGGAGAACTCAGTTCCTAGCAAGCACCCTTCACAGCGCTGCAGAGTCTTGAATGCACCAGACTGAGACACGTTAAAAACTCCAGTTTCCAACTGTCAAAACACCATGCAGCCCCAAGGGGCCAGGAAACACCTCAGCACGAATTCCCAAGGGGGAAGGGGATTGTCACCTTTTTGCCTCTTTGCTGTGGCCATTTGGTCACTTTCTGAAAATTTGGCAAAACCAAACAAAAAAGTGTCCTGCCTTTGTGACTCCTTAGCATGATGAGCTAATGTAGATCTCATCTGTGACACCATCAGTCTGTGACAGCCCTTCAGGAAAGGCCTTTAGCTGCTTCCTTCTACTCAGCACTGTAGCTGATGCTTGGCAAGATGGAGTGCACATGAACTTCGCTCTATTGGCTCCATTTAGTTAATAGACACACAGGCTGCTGGGCCCCAATCATGAGACTGAGACAGGCATTATGGAATGCTGCCATCACCCAAAACGCTTGGGTTGGTTGATTCGCCTTTGGTCCATTGTGATGCATGGGGCGGGGGTCAGCTTGTTCAAGAATTAGTACAAACCCAACAGAGAAAATTACACAAGTACTGCAAGCTGGGAATAGGTTCTGGACAAAGGCTTCCACTGCTGCATTTTCTATGGCAGTTAAATGGCAGTGCATGACACGGGCAGGTGTCTTTGTACCATATAAGCCTTCTAAGCAGCAAAGCTGCTTTCTAGCCCCCACCCCACACTGAGGATGAGCCATCAGATGCTTTCTATAACATGCCCATGTATTGATTTATTCTAACTCTAACATTTCTAAGACAACCTTGCAAAACTCGACTTGCTTATGACAAGTTTATCTATCTTTGATAGACGTGTACAATGTCTTATCATGGCACATGGGTAAGAAGTCTGTGCCTGGGCTAGCAAGTCTTTGTGACAGATATGACAATTTCCTGCTATGTCCTTGACAAAAGGTACTGAATGACGTTTATGTCTCTTTGGGGTCCATTGAATTAAATGAATGATGTATGTATTATTGTGGGCTGGGACATGGGCAACAGGTGAAACCCCACTTTGGAAAGGCTAACTCACTCCACCCCCCTTCTGACCGAGCCACCCCCGCCCTCCCCTGTGACCCGGAGTCCTGACCAGCCCACCCCCGTTACACCAGCCAGCCCAACTCCCAGACAAGCCCATGCCAGCCGGCCTGACTCCCTGCCTTGGTTTTAGTGTGGCATTAACAGATGGCTCGAGTGCAATGGTCCAGGTGCCTTCAGCAATCCAGGCCAGGTTCTAATAGACCAGTCTGGAGCGCTTTTAAATAAAGATTTTTTTTCATTTAAAAATTATTAAAATAACTTATGTGTAGCACATTATGCAACTTCCAGCATGGACAGTGCTTCATACAGGGGGAGAGAAATGACGTGAGCTTGGATACTACAGTGATCCATGCTAGATAAATGCCCAAGATAAGAGTGTGGAAGGAAGGTTATTGAAACTCTTCTGGTATGATGTGGAATATATTACTGAAGTTCTTTGGCCGCCCTTTCTTTTCTTTAATTTCCTGAGCCTTAGCACTTCTGCTTGATTAAAGGCAATGTGGCCTAGTGGGCTGACTATAGAACTGGGATCTAGGAACTTGAGTTCTGTTCCTAGCTATGCTACTGACTTCTTATGTGAGCCTGACCAAGTCGTTAACATTCTCCAGGGCTTTTCCTATTGGTGAAGCAGGGATGAGGCCTGCCTCCCAGGGCTGTTGCTGGTTAATATTTGCCCTGTGTTTTGAAGTTGTAAAATGCTATATGTGTGTCTGTTCCTGACTCCAGTCCTATTTCTCATCTCCCACTTTTGGTGACTGCCTTTTCAGCAGCGCTTTGTGACCCGCTGGATTCTTTTATCTCAGGCAGTACAAGTGAGATGCAAAGGGAGAGTTGAAAGTGTCCCGTAGGTCACAAAGTGCTCCAGAAATGACAGGCAGAAGATGGATACAGAGGCAATTTAAAACTCCCTTTAGCTCCTCTGTTCCCCTCCTTACCCTGAACGTGTCAGGCAGCTTTCAAACAACCCTTCTTCGAATAGCTGAATCAGTCACTGCTGAGTAACTTCTTTTAAATTGTGTATCAAATCATTGACACAAACCCACAGCTCCGTCCTCTTGCAGCAGTTTCATGAGACCATAACCACAATTTCTGAATAACTGTCAGACCCACTTTGACTCTTAAGAACACCCCAATGCCAGAGGTCAGAGGGTTCCCTGGTAGGTAGCTCACAGCCTCAGCTGACCTGACCAGCTCAGTGTCCCAACTTGCTGTTGGCATAATCTGTATCTAAAAGGGGTCATGTAAGGTGTCATATGCGAACTGACAACATGCTGATCATTAATGTTATGGTGTGGTGTATGCACAGGTGATGTATGAAAAATAATAACTATGTGCTGGAAATAAGTTCTTAAGTGGCGTTTGGCAAGGCCGCCCAGAGGATTCAGGGGGCTTTGGCGGTAATTCGGCGGCGGGGGGTCCTTCTGTTCTGGGACCTGCTGCCGAAGTGCCCCGAAGACCTGCAGCAGGGGCCCCTCACCGCCAAATTACTGTAGAAGACCCGGCACTTCAGCGGCGGGTCCCACTTCGGCAGTAGTTCGGCGGCGGAAGAAGCTCCGAGGGCCCAGGACCTCAAGAGTTTTCCAGGGCCACCAGAGCAAGTGAAGGACCCCGCTCCAGAGGCCCAAAAAAACTCTCGTGGGGGCCCCTACAGGGCCCCGGGCAAATTGCCCCACTTGCCCCCCTCCTCTGGGCAGCCCTGGGTTTGGCAAACAGGGCTTAAGTCACCCCATCCTAGACGAAGGAATGTGGTTCTCCCTTGTAAGTTGAGCAAGAAGAGACAATGAAAGTGCTTACTTTGAAGACAAAGTCATTAGGCAAACCAGTGTGGAGGACGGCCACTTAACAATCTTGACAGGAGATGGAAGCTGCAGCTCCAGGAAACCTTTCTGCCTCCTGAAGCAAGGTCATTTAACTTTAGAAGATCTAAGTCAAAATGGAGCCATTTTGGTTTCGATTACTGGACAAATACAAGAGACCAGAGCTTTTGTACATCTGAGAAAAGTGGAACCTTTCAAACATGGGGATGAAAGTCTCTGGAAATCTGAATATAGGCAAGACCAAGACTCTAGTTAATTAAGTTTGAGTCCTAGAAATGTGTTTTTACTTTTGTTTGTAACAATTCTATCTCAATTCCTTCTGCTTGGTATCACTTACATTTTCAGCCAAACTAATGGGCTGATACTGTGTACTATCTCTTTAAAGGAGCAGCAGCCTGGATAAGGTTTGTGAGTGCCACAGTGAGAGACTGAGTACTGCAGAGGAGACAGTGTGGGGGAGACTCCTGGCTGGAAGGGCTGTTGGTGTCAACCAGCAAGAAATAACCTGACTGGTGAAAGCCAGGGTGAGGTCATTGTGTTGTAAGCAAGAGGGTGGTTTCAGGGCTCTAAGCCGAAGCAAGATAGCACAGAAGAACACAGGGTTACACGGCAGGCAGTGACACAGCTTTGTGCCGGTCTGGGTGAACCCCAAAAGCATGTCACCCTCATTAATCTGAAGTCTCTGAGAGAGACACTAATTGGAACCAGTGGTCCCTCATGCTGAAGCAGTGGTAGCTGACTTAATCTGGGAGCATCCAAGGCAGGATGGCAATTGCTTTTCTAAAGCGTAATGAAAGCAGAGCTCTCTGAATACAATAATTTTTCAGGTCCTGTGTTTCTCCCTTGGCTCCCTCTTCCAGGGGAGAAAGCAGACTGCCTGCTACAGAGAACTCACAGGTGGGTTATTGTCTGAGGGAGCTGTCTCTCCTGCAAAACTGGTTCTCTTCTATCTCATGAGCAAGCTCCCAAATAACCCTCTATCTTCTGGTATGAAGCACAGTGTTGACTTAAATGTGGACGAGGGGCTTTCTGCAGTGATGGTCATAACGCCCTTTGGAGCAGGGGATTTTTGTGTCTGGGTGCATGCTGCTCCTGTCTCACTGGAAGCTTCACTCTGTCCCCTCTCTGTTCGCTATGTTCCTGTACTGATTTCCAAATCTTATTTGAAAGATGCCTTGCTTCAAACACAGGTCAAGGTAGTAAAGAGGAACTCCAGCACGCTAGAAATTTGAGAATTCACTACAGTTGTATTGTTGTTTTTTTAAAACAGTCAATAAAAGGTAAAGCAGACCTATTCCTCGCAGAGTGCCATTTCCTGGGGGAAGAGGAACGGAGATTCTGCCATTATCTGAACTTCCCAGATACTGTCTAGCAGTAGAATAAATGCCAGCTACTGGAAGCTCAAAGAAAACTACATTTGCCTGATAATTCTTACATACCTCATCGGGGCCAAAATCACTTTTCTCTTGATTCCCCCTTTTTTCTTTTCATGTTATACTAACACTTTTGGGGATTTTCTGTTTCCAAACCACTAGAAACAACAAAAAATTACTCCAATCAGAGTTGTGACCCCGAGTGCCAGAGACTCTAATGACATGCCCCAGGGTACTAGAGATGGGCAGCCATGTAAGGATATGGCTACGCTACAGGTGCTGCAACTGTGCTGCTGTAGTTTAGACACTCACTACTATGATGGAAGGAAGAATTCTTCTGTCAGCCTAGCAGTGTCTACACAGGGGCTTAGCTTAGGTTGGCTTAACTATTTCTGTCAGGGGTATGAATTTTTCACATACCTGAGTGGCATAGCTAAATTGATCTAAGTTTTAGGTGTAGACCAGGCCTAAAACCCTTGGAGAGATGGATCTATTTCCTTCTCTCCCCTTGTCCTCTCTGATCTTCCATTTCAAAGTTCTTCTGGCTTCAGTCTTCCTTTTCAGAAAAAAGCCCCCCAAAACCACTACTCTCTTGTTACTCTGCATAAACAAGGATGGGGGAAAAACATACTCAACAAATCCTTTTGGGTTACTGGGGAACAGTCAGATGTGAAACAGGGATATAATGAGCAGAGCTATTTGATAATCTGACAGGTCATTCTACTCATCACCTGTCAGAGGGGAATAAAGTCTAACAACTGTTTATATATTCAAAATGAAAGGATTAAAAAACCCAATTGATTGTGAGCACATGTTGGAATTTGGCATGGATTTTTTGTGTTTAAACAAATGTCAATGAGAAATTTAGTACAACTGTAACTGGTTCTGCAGGGAGCAATGGAAGGTGAGACCCAGGGCCAGCGCAACCACTAGGTGAACTAGGCGGCTGCCTAGGGAGGGCGCCTAAAAGCCTGCTCAGGCAAGGAGGTGGAGTGGAGGTGAGCTGGGGTGGTGGGGCACGCAGGGAGGGCCCCCCGCAGTAATGGGGGGCTTGGGAGGGCGCACAGGGGAACCGCTCCCTGCCCCAGATCACCTCCATTCTGCCTCCTCTGTTGAGCACACAGCCCCTACTCTAATTCTCCTCCAATCGGCGCCACAAGCCTGGGAGGGGAGGAGAATTAGCGTGGCGCTGGTGTGCTCAACGGAGGAGAGCTGGGGCGGGCTCCCCGGGTGGGTTAGCTGCCGTGGAGGGGGCAGGGTTAGCTACCACAGAGGTGGGACTCTCGGGGCAGGGTTAGCTGCAGGGGGAGGCTCCCTGGGTGGTGGGGTGGCAGGCTGGATTAGCTGCCACAGGGGGGTCCTCTGGTGGGAGGGGCAGGTGGGCGTGGTTAGCTGCTGGGGGGGGCAGCAGGCAAGGTAAGCTTGGGGGGGGTTGTGGTATAGGTGGAAGTTTTGCCTAGGGCGCAAAACTTCCTTGCACCGGCCCTGGTGAGACCTCTACTTTTTAGAGGGGAGAACACCCCTGGCTGAGTGAGTAGTTAGAGGGCTCTCTAACCTTGGAGATGGCTGTCCTAGGCAGGTGATGTGGATCCCAGGTTAAGCTGAAGAGAAGGAACTGAGGAATGTGTATCGGTTTGTATTGTGTTGCTGTAAATGGGGGTTTCAAGGAGGTTTTATTGACTCCCCAGGGCATCAGCTGCTTATAGTCAGTTGCCACTGTAACTGGTCAAGTTATCTGCCTTTCTGCTGATACCTAATTGAGAGAATAATGAGCTCACAAGTGCCTCTGCTGACCCTGTTCATATCAACGCAGGTAATGAAGCAATTCAGTACAGGGCTTCTGTTCACTCCTCTAGGCTGATGCATGGAGAATCCGGTTCCTTGCTGGACCAGGGCAGGGATTGGGCTTGCAACAAAGTACATCAGTGAGGATGAAGAAAATGCTATATGCAAGCCCTGAGTTAGTCTTGGGAGAGTACCGTGTCAGCATGAGGTCCTCCTGATAGACCTCAGCCAAGGCACCATGCTATGCACGGACCTAGGGACTGGATTTCAATCTGGAGGGAATGTCTAAGCATTTTGAAATACTGCCTGAACCGCGAGCACAGAGCAAAGGGCACTGGAAGAGTCGCCGGAGGGCAGCCGTAGTGCCTGAGAAGCTTTGCTGCTGCTGCTGGCTCATGCTGTGCCTGCGTTGCTCTCCTTGTGCATGGTGGGATATAGCTCAGTCATGTGGCATGTACATTCCAGTCCACCAGCAGCTCTAGAAGCACGACTGAAAGCTCGGCTCCATCCCTCACTGAAATAAATGTCGCACATCACAGCTACTGCAAAAGCCTTTCCTCCTATCTTGGGATGCCCTGCTGGCCCCTGATCTCACAGCACACCATTTGTCACCCATTAGTGAAACATGACTGTGTTGTATTCCTTCTGCAGGTGCTGATGAATGCTGTGCTTGCATTCCCAGCACCTCCCCCAAGTTAATTGCTTCATTGTGTCTCACAAAAGAGCCATTTTGCAATTCTTCTGACATAATGCAGGTACTTGACTTCAGAGTATTTACCTACTTGGAAGACTTTATTTTAACTGATTTCTTCAGAAAGAGAGACAGATAGTGTGTGTGTGTGTCTCTCTCTCTCCACACTTCTTGTGATTGCCTGAGGCATTTTTTTAATCATCCGCTGTGCCTTGCCTCACCTTTCCTCTTTAGGATATATGCTGTGTAGGAAGAATACTTTAAAATGGTGTTTCAAACCAGTTTTCTAGTCTGGGTTGGGGTAATGGTGCAGTTTTTATTCATTCATTTCCATCCTCTGACTACCTTCCAGCCATAGCCATTATGTACTGGAGTAGGATGAGCAGCACAATAAGTGATGAACTGTTTGAAAATTCCACACAAACCTGGGAGGGGTTTAGAGAGGGAAAATATATTTCCCATATGAGAGCAATAAAAAATGTAAAGTGTTTTTAAAAACACACCTTTAAATACTCAAGGAAATATGTTAGTATTATTTATCAGGGCAAAATAAAGTTTGATGTAGTTATGCAAACTCAGACTTAGAACAGAAAGCCAGCTGTAATCCTTTTCAGGGACAGCATGAGGTAGTGCTGTCCAGTGGCTGGAACAGGGGATTAGGCATTGGGACTACTGATTCTATTTCTGGCTTTGCCACTGATGTGCTGCATGACTTTTGAGCAAGCCACTTCCCTTCTCAGTGTCCTAGTTCCCAGCCCCATTCTTTAAAATAAGCGAATAAGCCAGGTTTACACTAAAAAGTTAGGTCAACCCAGCGATGTCGTTCAGAGAGGGGACAGATCTACATCCCTGAATGATGCAGTTAAGATGATCTAACAGATGCCCTCTCCCAACACTGTTCCCCCACCCCCCCCAGTGTAGCCAGCTCTAGGTTGATGCCTCCCGGAGAGGTGATTAATTACAGCGATGGGAGAACCCCAAGTGCTACAGCAGTCACTGTGAAACTTAAGCCTTGTCTACACTAGAAAAGTTGCATTGGTTTAAATAAATTAAACCTTGCACGGATTTAGATAAATCAATTTTATCTCCCAACATAGATGCGCTATGTACAAGACTCTAGCGTAACTTGGTTCAGTTTAATTCAGTAAGTTGCGGACGCATGCCAAACTGATTTAAGAAAGGGTTAAACCACTTGTGTGTCTAAATTAGGAGATTACATTGGTTTAACTAGATCAATTTTAAGTTTAGTCAAACCAATGCACCTTCTTTAGTATAGTCTAAAGGCTTAGCTAACATTTGCAAGAACCTCTAATGAAAGGAAATTAAAAATATTTCTGGGTTTGCTGTTGGTCAGTAACTGTTGCTGCCTGGAAAGAGACTTCATTTGCTACCTCAGCAATGCAGGAGTTTCAGTCAATGTAGTGGGCTCCCTAAACCAGGTTCCCCAATACTAATTTCTGCCTACTGTTACTCACACCTTCTTGTCAGCTATCTGTAATGGGCCACTCTCTTACCACTTCAAAAGTTATTTCTCCTCCCTTGGTATCCCGCTGTTCATTGATTTATCTCGTTAGACGGAGCTAACGCTTGGGAAAGCAACCCACATCCTTTCATGTATTTATACCTGCTCCTGCTATCTTTTACTTCATATATCTGATGAAGTAGGTTCTAGCCCACAAAAGCTATGCCCAAATAAATTTGTTAGTCTCTAAGGTGCCACAAGGACTACTCGTTGTTTTTGCTGATATAGACGAACATGGCTATCACTGAAACCAGTTTCTTTCAAGCACTTTCCCTGTGTTATTTGAACAGCTCTGCTATATGTGATGGAACAGTTAGTTGGCATGTGAGACATCGACGTTGTCCCTAATTACCAACACCAGGTTGATGGAAAGTGGAGCTAGTTTATTCTCTCTTGTGCTATTTGGGCAGCCCTGAGGTCTCAGACTGTTAAATCATGGCCTGAGCCAGCAGAAGACTCAGACACAATGCAAATACAAGACTACAGTTTCAGAGGGAATTTGCCCCTCAGGCATGGTGGGAAGCGCTGTGACCATGTGATTGCTCAGAAGACTGTAGCTTCCTTTAAAGGCCTCTGTCCACTCTTCATGCCATCTTGCCTTTCCTGCCCCACTATATCTAAAATGCAACTATTGAAATCCTCCTCCCTCTCCCACAGCTCTACCCACACCCCAATCCCAGACGTCCTGCTGCTTCTCCTTCCGCTTCGAATGCTCTTCCCACTCCTTGCAGTGCACTGTTCCTGTTGTGTGGTACCAGTGTTGTGCTTGCAATGGCATGTGCTGTATGTATGGTAAGATATAAGCAATCCAATGTCATGCTAGCAATGCTGAGTGGCAAATGTTGGGTTTTTAATGGCATCTGCTGTAATTCCTAAACGTTATAAAACCCAGATGGGCATTTAGCTCAATGGCCACCATAAAAATACATTTGGAAATTGGTTTGGAACGTGAGCTCCCATTACAAGACTAACCATTTGGGGGCTCAGTAGCCCATTACTTACTTGGAGAGAGGATTAGTGTGAATTCTCAGCAGATAAACATAAACAGTGAGCAGCCCTTGGGGCAGGCAGTGCATATTATGGATAGTGGTCTGATATATGAACCTAGAAGCCTTAGGTACCCATTCTCCCTTTGAGGCACATGCACAACTCATTAACAATACAAGTATTTATCTCACCCACACAGCCCCGTACATAGAATGTGCAGGGAAGGTGGCGTGCTATTTTTGGAGGCACTTGTTTTTTTCTTGCTGTGCTTTTAATAACTCACTTTGTGGGGAAGGTTAGGTTTTGAATTTGTAATTACCAAGCTGATACATGCCCTAAAATACTTTACACAGATGTTGTTGCAGGGTTCCTTGGTGATCAGGCAACAAAGCTCCTAACTACATAGACATGCCGGAAGGCTGCATGGTCCAGAATTCAATGTGAAAAAAAAGTCAGTTGGACCATCACACATGGGCTTTAAAAATAACGTGAGTTTGCATGGAAAATCTAACCCTGCATTTGTAAGAGCTGTCATTCATCCAGGCTCTCACACTAACTGCTTGTCTACAAGGGGATGCTCAAGAAAGTAAGAAGAATTTACTAAAGGTGTGAAGTTAAAATGCATTAATGGACTTATGCTAAACCTCTAACCTGCTTTAAACCAGAATAAGCGCATCCACACAAACTTCGGCACTGGTTGAACTAAATCAGTTTGAAATCACATCTGAAGTTAAACTAGCACAACTCATCATGTAGACAAGGCCTAACACTCTATCAATGTCAATATAAAAGCACAGGGGCTTCTGAACTATTCTTTGCCATAATGATGAGAGTGGAGGCACAAAGCCCTGGGAAGAGAGCGCTGGGAAGGAGAGGTCATCTATTTCAGCCTCCTGTGCTGAGGCAGGATCAGGTACACCTAGATCATCCTGGACAGGTGTTTGTCCACCCTGTGCTTAAAAACCTCTGAAGATGGGGATCCCAAAGCCTCCCTCGAAAGCCCAGTCCAGTGCTTAACTATCCTTATAGTTAGAATGTTTTTTTCCCCTTATATCTAACCCAAATCTCCCTGGCTGAAGATTAAACCAATTACTTCTCATCCTACCGTCAGTGGCATGGAGAAAAATTGATCACCATCCTCTTTATTTGAAGACTGTTATCAGATCTCCCCCTTGGTATTCACCTTTCAAGACTGAACATACCCAGTTTTTTTAACCTTTCCTCATAGATCAGATTTTTCTAAACCTTTTATCATTTTTGTTGCTCTTCTCTGGATTCTCTAATTTATCCACCTCTTTCCAAAAGCACGGCACTCAAAACTGAACAAAGTAGTCTGGCTGAGGTCTACTGTTAATACACCTCAGATTGATATTAACCTTTTTCACAACAGCATCACATTGTTGGCTTGTACTGAATTAGTAATTCACTAACCCCAGCTCCTCTTCAGCAGTGCTACCACCTAGCCAGTTTTTCTGCATTTTGTATTTGTGCATTTGATGTTTCCTTCCCATGTGCAGTACCTTGCCTTTATTGAATTCATCTTTTTGATTTCAGACCAATTCTCCAATTTGTCAAGGTAATTTTGAATTCTAATCCTGTCCTCTAGAGTGCTTGCAATCCCTCCGAGCTTGATGTCATCCGTAAATTTTATAAGCATACAATCTACTCTGTTATCCAAGTCATTAATTAAAATATTAATAGCACCAAACCCAAGACAGACCCCCTGCAGGAACCAAGAAGATATGTCCCCTCCCAGTTTGACAGCGAACCATTGATAATTACCTTGAGGATGGTCTTTCAACAAGTTCTGCACTCAACTTAAGTAATTTCATCTAGATCACATTTCCCTAGTTTGCCTGTGAGACTGTGTCAAAAGCCTTATTGAAATCAAAATATGTCTATAGCTTCCCCACATTTACTCAGCCAGTAACCTTGTAAAAGAAGGAAATAGGTTGGTTTGGCATGAGTTCTTGACACACTCTTGTCGGCCATTATTTATCACCCTATGACTCTCCAGGTGCTGACAAACTGTTTAATAATTCATTCCAGCATCCCGTATCAAAGCTCTGCTAACTGGTTTATAATTCCTTGGATCCTCTTTGTTCTCTTTTCTAAAGATAGGTACGGCTTGTCCTTTTCCATTCGTTGGGAGCTAACCCACCCTCCAGGAGTTACCTTCAATAACAGTTTTGAGATTGCTTCAGCGAGTTCAAGTATCCTAGGATAAATTTAATCAGGCCCTGCAGACTTTATACATCTAGCTAAATATTTTTTAGTCTGTTCTTTCCCTAGTTTGGCTTGAATTCCTTTCCCTTTGTTAATATTGTGTTGAGTAGCTGGTCACCAGGAATCTTTTTAGCGAAGGATGGAGCAAAATAGGCATGAAACTGTTCAGCCTTCTTGATGTCATTAGTTATTAGGTCTCCTTCCCTGCTAAGTTGAGGACCTTCCCTTCCTTTTATCTTGCTTGTACTTGTGAGGTCTTGAACAGCAGAGTGAGCTATAGTGTGAAACCTGAAGTCAGGAGACCTAGGTTCAAGTCCTGGATCCAACACAGCTTGTGAAATGACTCACTCAAAGGCAGATCTTTTTCTGCTTCAGTTTTCCTGGCCTAGAAGGGAATGATCATACCTACCTACCTACTTCCCCAGGACGGCTGAGGGTTAGTGGGGAAGGTGCTGTGTTGATGCAACAGATAATGTTCTCTGTTTATTCCGATACACCTGATTTCTTACACAAGGCACTAAAACTCTGTTACAAAGCCATCAAGGCGTGTACATTCCTTAACTGAGCAGGCCAGTGATCGCACTATTGCTACGTATGCTCTACTCTTATTATTAGTGTTAGCGTAGCACCTAGGAGCCCCAGTCCTGGACCAGGCCCCCATGTGCGAGGCATTGTAAAAAAGCAGAATAAAAAGGTAGCCCCTGCCTCAGAAGATCTTCCAATCTAAGGATAAGACAAGTAACAGATGGCTCCAGACGGATGGGGGGAGCACACACAAACAGGCAGACAATATGGGCGAGGATGTAAGCAGTTGTCTTGGCACACTGGCAGCCAAACGCCTGACTTCCCCATTCCCCTCTTTTCCTGCTCTCCTCACTTGGTGTGTTGTGTAAATCTAGATAACATGTTTGGGCCAGGACCCTGGCCTTTTGATATGATGTTCTGTAAAGCGCTTTTGGGTGCTATAAAAACCATGTGTTAGATTTCACAAGTCCTGCTCTTAAGACCAATTCAAGCTGAAGTGTCTAAATATGCTTTAGAACAGATGAGACTATTTCTGCAGTACGTCACAGTTGTAGTATGTAGCAGAGTTCACTCAATCAGCAGGCTGTCATTATACACACCTTATGATGTAATGTTGTGAGAGTTTGCCTGTATAAACTGATGCTCTGGGTATAGAAAATTTGGAAAACATATTTTTGCTGTTTTGCAAAATGCATCCAAGGGGAATACATAAGTTTAGACTAATGAGAACTTCCCATTACAGCATCTGTATCTAGAATGCAGGTTGCTAATTAGACTCAGGTGTCTCAGTGGTAGCTTTAACATTTCACATACATAAATCCCCCTGAGACAGACTAGCTATGCTACAGCAGAGGTAAGATTCCACAGTATGCTATCTGGGATTACTTGATGCTCTCTCACTCGCATCTTGTCTTTTCTACACTAGACATGTTTTTTCCATTCTTGTTTTCACTACAGCAAGTGATGGAAGGAATGTTAGGGTAGATGGGCCCTCTGGTCCACACCATTCTGTGCTGCAGAGCAGCTCTGAGAAGGGTAAAAATTCCCTCAGCTGTTCTAGATAACCTCTCGAGGTCCCTTCCAGTTCTGATTCTCTATGTTTCTAGCTCTCCTGCTAGTGCTAGAGTAATGAAGAAAAACTTCCCTGAAGCCCCAGTATAGACACAGCCAAAGATAAGTTCTGGAGGAATATCCCCAAGCAGCTGGGAAAAGCTACTATTGCAGAGACAGGCGACAGGGAGACCCCAAGCCAAACCTGGACCGCCAGATGCTTTTGAACAGACCCCAAAATCTTTTTATTTACTTATTATCAGTGTTGGGTTTTTATTATTTTCTCTGGAGCCTGGACCTTGACTATACCTGTAGCAAGAAATTTGAACCATGACAAAAAATAATTGACTACTCCTATTCTATTTTATTGAAATGTTCATGCACGTTGGATTTTACAAAAATCTTAATCATCTACCTTGAGCTGGCTAGTCCATGTGAAAATAACCAATATTTTGACAATCAATGCAGTACAGTATTGATGAAGTTTACCTAACCACTTTGACAATGCAAAGCTAATCCTCATGTTATCCAAGTGATGATATGGGTGTGGTGCTTGTTTTACAGAATAGGAGGCAGGTGTGTGAAACAACCTGCCCACAGTCACACAACAAGTTAGTGGCAGAGCAGGACAAGTTTGGGAGTCTGGCTCCCAGTCTCTTGTTCCTCAGACCATGTAGCCTCCTTCTGTAGTGTCAGCCATTTTAGATTGTCCTGCAGCTAAGCAAGTGTCACATCAGTTTCATACCAGACATATAGGTAGCTGTGGGCAAGCAGATGGATCTTTGGTCTAGAAGTCAGGAGACCTAGGGGTCCATTCCCAACTCTGCCACTGGCTTTCTTTATGGTTTTTTGGGCAAGCTGCTTAGGTCTAAATTTAAAAAAAAATGTTACCTTTGAGTGTCCGCCTTCATACGTGCAGGGCCTGACCTTTAGAGAGGTTCAGTGCTCACAATTCTAACAGAAGCCAGTGGGAGCTGCAGATGCTCAGCCCTTCAGAAATTCAGATCTTAGGTGGGAAGTTGGGCACCCAAAAAATGAGGCATCTGAAATCAGTGGGTGTGTTTGAAAATGTAAGTCTTAACCTCTCTGCCTGTTGCATCCTCTGTTAAAGGAGAATAATATTGCTCACCCACCCTTTGCAAAGCACTTGGAGAGCAGCTGTGCACATGCTTTGTGGGAGTACCTGGCTCTGCCCTGGCCTGCTAGTCAGATAGGTAGCTCTGTCTTTAACATCTCCTGTGACACAGTTTGCGTCCTAGGGGTTGGGAGTTCTGGATTACATGACTGCTTTCACTCTGGGAACCTCATGAAAATCAGCTGTGCGTATCTCATGATGCCTTTAGCTCATCAGGAAATCACACTGCGGTGAACAGTTTTATAAATGGCAGTGAACAGTCTGAGTCTCCGTCCAGTGGCGTATGATAGTCGCTTATTCAGCTCGAAGACGAGGCTGTGGGCTTAGAAAACATAACTGTTCTCTTCCCTAACACCAAGGCTTATGTCTTGTAAAAGCCGAAATAGAGCTAGGGGACACTCAGGCCTGGTCTACACTACACATTTAAACCGATTTTAGCAGCATTAAACCGATTTAATGGCGCACTCATCCACACTATGAGGATAAAGGGCTCTTTAAACCGGTTTCTGTCCTCCTCCCCAACGAGAGGAGTAGCGCTAAAATTGGTATTACCATATCGGATTAGGTTGTCGTTGGCCGCAAAATCGACGGTGATGCCTCTGGGCAGTATCCCACAGTGCACCACTGTGACCACTCTGGACAGCAACTTAACTCGGATGCAGTGGCCAGTAAACAGGAAAGTCCGCGAACTTTGAAATTACATTTCCTGTTTGCCCAGCTGTGAGCTCTGATCAAGCATGGGCTGGCGATGCAGTCCCAAGATCCAAAGAGGCTCAGCATGATGGACCGTGCAGGAGCATACTGGGATCTGATCGCTTTATGGGGAGCACAAGTCTGTTCTAGCAGAGCCTCTGTTACAGAAGACGAAATGCCAAAGCGTTTGAAAAATAATCTCCAGGGCTACACAGTGCTGCCGTGACAACGTAATGGAAAGCCAAGAATCAAATGGACGCTCATGGAGGGAGGGGGTACTGAGGACTCAAGCTATCCCACAGTTCACAGCAGTCTCCGAAAACTATTTGCATTCTTGGTTGAGCTCCCAGTGCCTGTAGGTTCAATCACATTGTCCGGCGTGGTTCAGGGTATAGCTCATCAATTTTACTCCCTCCCCCCCACGTGAAAGAAAAAGGAAGAAATCATTTCTTGACTTTTTCTCAATGTTCACTTATGTCTACTGAATGCTGGTGGTAGACGCGATGCTGCAGCAGTGAAGAGCAGTGTATGCTCCTCTTCCCACTCCCTGGCGGCACGGTACAATATGACTCTATCGTCGTCATCATCAGCCGTGAGTGCTCCTGGCTGCCTCATGGTGAGGCTGGCCGGGGCGCTGGGGTAAAAAATAGGAATGATTCCTGGTCATTCTCCAGTAGATAGTAAGCAGAATGGCTGGTAACCATCCTCATTCATTAGCAACTTGGGCTCAGCTCCATCAGCCCCCTCCCTTTCACTGTGTAAGAAAAAGATTCTGTCCTGCTGGACTGTCATAGCAGTGGCATGCTGGCTCCTCTCCCCCGCATCACTTAATGTTCCTGCCTGGACTGTCATAGCCCCGGGAGGCTGCCTCCCCTCATTTATCTCACTAACAAGTCACTGTTTCTTATTTCCATGTCTTTATACTTCGTGACACAATTGGGGGGACAATGCCACGGTAGCCAGGAAGTTAGGGAGCAGGGAAGCAACGGGTGGGGTTGTTGCAGGGGCCCCCGTGAATGGATGTAGCATCATTTCTGCGGGGATCTGACACGGAGCAGCTGTACTCTCTGGTACATGGTTCTTCTAGTACACTCTGCCCCATATTCTAGAGCAGGACTGACTATTTTAGAAACCATAAAAGGAGGGATTGACTCAGGGAGGTCTATTCCAGTTTTGCCTTTGCGCCCCCAGCCAATCTCAGCAGGGACCCATGACAGCTGCAAATTGTACAGAACGGACAGATAACCATCATCTTACTGCCAATTATACAATGGCAGCATACGTACAGAAAGACTGATAACCGTCTCTGCTATCATGCAAAAGCAAACAAAAATGCTTGACTGTGTATGCTTGCAAGTAACGCCTCTGTTAGCGGAATCCGAGTATCACATACAGTGACAGTAAAAAAAAAAAAGCTGCCGGGCTCCATGGTTTGCTGCTGCTATGGGTCTGCCAGGCAGTCCAGAGAAAAGGGCGCGACATGATTGTCTGCAATTGTTTTCCCGGGAAGGAATGAGTGACAACCCATTTACCCAAAACCACCGCGACAATGATTTTGCCCCATCAGCCACTGGGATCTCAACCCAGAATTCCAGTGGGTGGAGTGACTGTGGAATATTGTGGATAGCTACAGAAATAGGCTAACCACATGCAAGCTCCGGAAATCGACGCTAGCCTCGCGGACCATGGCGATGCACCACCGCCGAATTATGTGCTCAGTGTGGCCGCGTGCACTCAACTTTATACAATCTGTTTTACAAAACCAGTTTATGTAAAATCGGAATAATCCCGTAGTGTAGACGTACCCTCAGAGGAAAAGTTACAAACTCCAGTCCCATTAATTCAGTTATGGTCTTGTAGAATGGCCGGTGATTAACCCAGAACTGTCCAAATCATTCATTTATACAGGCCTCTTTCAGCAAGGTCATAGCTCCTGATGCAACGCATTGCCATTAAAATAAACTGCAGTGGATGTACTACTTTTGTGCTTTGCCTTCGATGAGCCTGCAGATGGCTTAAAAATGGATGAGTTCAATCACCAAAGCAGCCAGCTTCCTTCTCCACCCCCCTCCCCTTTCTACAGCATTATATGAGTAAAGCCACCAGCCATATGTTCCCAATTGCAGACATTAAAGGGATATTTAGCCTTTTTAAAGACGTCACTCACATAACAATAACACACAGGCGGGTGTGAAAAAATCTGTTTGCATCCTGTGACAAGGGCTGCTGTGATGTTTTTCTTCTTTTTGAGGATCACACGGCTGCCCTAGGCAAATCTATACTTGTCCATGTATCACGGTGTGAGTACCAAATCCTCTTTTAGCAGAGAAAGGTCTTACTGCAGTGTAAGGGAGGGCGAGTGTAACCTCTTACTAATAGGATCATTTGCTTATCTGCAAAGGTCTCCTCCACACAAACAGGCTCCAGGAATTCAAATTATTCTCTCAAGCCTGACAATTCCTCCAAAACAAATAGCAGAAGATCAGCTTCCTTGCAAGATGAAACCAAAGGAAGTGCTGCACGGGCCTGGGCCTGGTTCTCTTGTCACACCAGTGTAAATTGGAGCACCGGTGATGGAGTTATGCTGCTGTCATACCAGAGTGAGAGGAGAGTGGGGCCCTGCACTTTCCTTGGAGATGTCCTCGATGTACTGGGATGCTGAAAGCTGCCTTCTCAGGCCACGTCTATTCATACAGTGCTGCAATGCAGCGGTACCGATAAGCTTCGCCACTGCAGCATGTGGGGTGAAGAAACTATGAAGATGAGCAAAAGCTCCATTCAGCATAAAACCCCACCTCTATGAGCGGCAGAAGCTATGTCAATGGGAGAAGCTCTCCTGTCAACATAGCACTGTGCAAACGAGCACTTATGCTGGCATAATTTATTTCGCACAGAGGGGTAGTTTATTCAGCCCCTGAGCATCATAAATTATGCTGGCGTAATTTGTAGTGTAGACATAGCCTTAGTCTTTTCTTCTATAGTCTGTTTATCCAGTAAGAGAACCTGATATGCTACAAGGATACTTGTCAAGGTATTCCCTGCACCAATTCTAGATGGATGGGTTGCTCTCACTTTGACAATTTTGGGGAGGAAATTAGTAAAATTCCCTTGTGAAATTCAGTTTTTCTCCCCTGGATCCAGAGTGTTCTTACACTTTATGATGGTCATTCACATACACATATTTGCTCAGTGACTTCCTGAAATCAAGTGGTTATAATCTGTTTGAAATAGAACAGGGAGATGCTCAAAATAATTAGCTAAGCAATAGCTAGGGGTTGCTGTAGCTGCATTTAGGAAGGAAGTGGAAGACCTAGCTTTACATCTACCATCTTTTACATGGCGTCTGGGCACCCACTTGTTTAGTTAAAGGTATTGATAAAAGCTAAGTACAGATTTTCCAATATAGGCAAATATGATTGCATTAATAGATTTGCAACCACTTAATTTTAGCATGCAAAAAGCTGATGTTGGTGCGAAGTGGAGATTTGCATAGGCATGTGGCTAAGTAGGTGTGTAGTTGATCACATATACTGACAGATACCCGATTTGCATGTGCGCATTGGTCATTTGGGTGGCCTTTGAAATGTAGGCAGGCAGCTGAGCATGTTTAACTGAAAATGTGGGCATAACTCTCTTGGAAATCACACACAGTTGCCATAAGAATGTACTTGGTCTCTTTAGGCCGAGGCTGACAGGCAGCACCTTAAAATGTAGCCAGTGATTCAGCCAACAAGGCATCATGTTATATATTCCACAACCAAGTGGATGGTGGCGTTCTCAGCAAGTGTAGAGACACAGAATGATCGTGTTGGGAGGCACTGGACTGGGACTCTGGGAGACCTACTTCAGTTGGCACCTGACTTTGGGTAAGGCATTAGTCGCACCTACACTAGAAAAGGTTTGTATGTATAGCTTTAGTGAAGTGACTATAGTGGCAAAACCCCTTAGGGTAGATGCAGCTTAAACATACAAACAAGTGCTTTTGCTTGGATAAGTTATACCAGTTCCCCGAATGAAATACGCGATACCATATCATATATGGTAGTCTGTGCTAGGGTGTTGGCTAGTATAGAGGTGTCACAACATCATTGCTTAGCAGCATGGGCGGGGGTGAACCCCCACTTTGGGGAGGCTAGCACCCTGGCTACGCCCCTTCCAGCTGAAGCTGACCTCCGAACTCCCCCCATCCCCATAAAAGAAGGAACCCTGAGGGCCCCCCTCCCACGACTGGAGAAGTCCCAAACTGCCCACCCCAGCCACGATGAGCCGCCCTCCGCAAGCACCAGTGCGGTCCTAGCCACACCAGGCTGAGCCACCACCAACCTCCCAAGCTGATGGGCCAAGCCACCAGGTCGGCCCTGGCCATGCCACCAGGCCAGCCCCGGCCATGCCAGGCTGAACCGTCCCACCCCCCATCTCCTGAGCCCCCGAGCCGCCAGGCCTGGCAAAATGTGCTGGCTACTGTTTTTGCTGTTACACCAGCCCCAGCCACACCAGGCCAAGCCGCTGGCTACCCTAACAGCCAGGCTGGCCCCGGCTGCGGCAGGCTGCCCCCCACATCTGCGCCCAGCCAGACGGCCAAGCCACCACACTCCCCTGCCAGACCCTTTCACTCACCGCTGGCTCACCGTATTCCTTCCTTTCCTCCCTCATTGGGCTCAGTCCATTACTCTGGACCACAGAAGAACCTAGAGAGACTTCTAGAGATAAGAGCTGGAATTGGTGAGCCTGTCGGGTCTGTGGGTAATGGATTTCCTGGAAGGTTGCCCCTGCATATACTGGTTTGTTTTTGTGGAATTGCTCTTGACTATCAAGAATAGAGCCCTGCACGGATATAAAAATTTGGATCCGCATCTGCAATAATTAATTTGTATCTGACACGCCACCTTTTATAAGTATCCACATCATGCCAGCCCCCTCTCTCATTGTTTGAACCCTCTGCAGATATAAAAATTTGGATCCGCATCTGCAATAATTAATTTGTATCTGACACGCCACCTTTTATAAGTATCCACATCATGCCAGCCCCCTCTCTCATTGTTTGAACCCTCTGCAGATATAAAAATTTGGATCCGCATCTGCAATAATTAATTTGTATCTGACACGCCACCTTTTATAAGTATCCACATCATGCCAGCCCCCTCTCTCATTGTTTGAACCCTCTGCAGATATAAAAATTTGGATCCGCATCTGCAATAATTAATTTGTATCTGACACGCCACCTTTTATAAGTATCCACATCATGCCAGCCCCCTCTCTCATTGTTTGAACCCTCTGCAGATATAAAAATTTGGATCCGCATCTGCAATAATTAATTTGTATCTGACACGCCACCTTTTATAAGTATCCACATCATGCCAGCCCCCTCTCTCATTGTTTGAACCCTCTGCAGATATAAAAATTTGGATCCGCATCTGCAATAATTAATTTGTATCTGACACGCCACCTTTTATAAGTATCCACATCATGCCAGCCCCCTCTCTCATTGTTTGAACCCTCTGCAGATATAAAAATTTGGATCCGCATCTGCAATAATTAATTTGTATCTGACACGCCACCTTTTATAAGTATCCACATCATGCCAGCCCCCTCTCTCATTGTTTGAACCCTCTGCAGATATAAAAATTTGGATCCGCATCTGCAATAATTAATTTGTATCTGACACGCCACCTTTTATAAGTATCCACATCATGCCAGCCCCCTCTCTCATTGTTTGAACCCTCTGCAGATATAAAAATTTGGATCCGCATCTGCAATAATTAATTTGTATCTGACACGCCACCTTTTATAAGTATCCACATCATGCCAGCCCCCTCTCTCATTGTTTGAACCCTCTGCAGATATAAAAATTTGGATCCGCATCTGCAATAATTAATTTGTATCTGACACGCCACCTTTTATAAGTATCCACATCATGCCAGCCCCCTCTCTCATTGTTTGAACCCTCTGCAGATATAAAAATTTGGATCCGCATCTGCAATAATTAATTTGTATCTGACACGCCACCTTTTATAAGTATCCACATCATGCCAGCCCCCTCTCTCATTGTTTGAACCCTCTGCAGATATAAAAATTTGGATCCGCATCTGCAATAATTAATTTGTATCTGACACGCCACCTTTTATAAGTATCCACATCATGCCAGCCCCCTCTCTCATTGTTTGAACCCTCTGCAGATATAAAAATTTGGATCCGCATCTGCAATAATTAATTTGTATCTGACACGCCACCTTTTATAAGTATCCACATCATGCCAGCCCCCTCTCTCATTGTTTGAACCCTCTGCAGATATAAAAATTTGGATCCGCATCTGCAATAATTAATTTGTATCTGACACGCCACCTTTTATAAGTATCCACATCATGCCAGCCCCCTCTCTCATTGTTTGAACCCTCTGCAGATATAAAAATTTGGATCCGCATCTGCAATAATTAATTTGTATCTGACACGCCACCTTTTATAAGTATCCACATCATGCCAGCCCCCTCTCTCATTGTTTGAACCCTCTGCAGATATAAAAATTTGGATCCGCATCTGCAATAATTAATTTGTATCTGACACGCCACCTTTTATAAGTATCCACATCATGCCAGCCCCCTCTCTCATTGTTTGAACCCTCTGCAGATATAAAAATTTGGATCCGCATCTGCAATAATTAATTTGTATCTGACACGCCACCTTTTATAAGTATCCACATCATGCCAGCCCCCTCTCTCATTGTTTGAACCCTCTGCAGATATAAAAATTTGGATCCGCATCTGCAATAATTAATTTGTATCTGACACGCCACCTTTTATAAGTATCCACATCATGCCAGCCCCCTCTCTCATTGTTTGAACCCTCTGCAGATATAAAAATTTGGATCCGCATCTGCAATAATTAATTTGTATCTGACACGCCACCTTTTATAAGTATCCACATCATGCCAGCCCCCTCTCTCATTGTTTGAACCCTCTGCAGATATAAAAATTTGGATCCGCATCTGCAATAATTAATTTGTATCTGACACGCCACCTTTTATAAGTATCCACATCATGCCAGCCCCCTCTCTCATTGTTTGAACCCTCTGCAGATATAAAAATTTGGATCCGCATCTGCAATAATTAATTTGTATCTGACACGCCACCTTTTATAAGTATCCACATCATGCCAGCCCCCTCTCTCATTGTTTGAACCCTCTGCAGATATAAAAATTTGGATCCGCATCTGCAATAATTAATTTGTATCTGACACGCCACCTTTTATAAGTATCCACATCATGCCAGCCCCCTCTCTCATTGTTTGAACCCTCTGCAGATATAAAAATTTGGATCCGCATCTGCAATAATTAATTTGTATCTGACACGCCACCTTTTATAAGTATCCACATCATGCCAGCCCCCTCTCTCATTGTTTGAACCCTCTGCAGATATAAAAATTTGGATCCGCATCTGCAATAATTAATTTGTATCTGACACGCCACCTTTTATAAGTATCCACATCATGCCAGCCCCCTCTCTCATTGTTTGAACCCTCTGCAGATATAAAAATTTGGATCCGCATTCAATCCATGATCCTCACAGATGGTACAATACAATCGCATCCGCAGATATCTGTGGACATAAAGCAGATATCTGTGCATTTGCAGGGCTCAAACCGGGACACCTGACAGTGATCTATTTTATTGAGAAATAAAGAACATTGTAATACAGTGTGGGGATGCCCCCATCCACCCCAGGCACACAACGGGCTTTCTAAGCAGTTGTCTTTACAGGTATTTTGATGCCATGTGTCACCCTGGTATGAAATGGGCCATCCTGATGATCACTACAAAAGTTTTTTTCTTGTGCTGAAAATACCCCATCTTAATTGGTAAGTCTCGTTAGAGTTAGTATAGCAACACCCACTTTTTCATGTTCTCTGTGTGTGTATATTATATATATACATACACACACACCCCTACACCTCTTCCTACTGTATTTTCCACTGCATGCTTCCGATGAAGTGGGTTTTAGCCCACGAAAGCTTATGCCCAAATAAATTTGTTGGTCTCTAAGGTGCCACAAGGACTCCTCGTTTTTTTTCCTGGTATTTGAGCATCTGTAAGGGAGATAAGAAAGATGAGTCAGATTTGGGGGGGGTTAGCCTTGACAGTTCCCCTTTTAAAGAAGCTTGATGTGAAGCTCCAGTGCTATAAATGCAAACAAAGGAGTGAAAGGGTGTTGCACCATTCCTTATCTCCTAGCGCTATTTAGTTGGATGTCACTTCTTACAGACCCGCTTTTCAGTCAGCTAAGCAATGTTAGTTTCAGATACTGAGAGGAAGCCATTTGACAGCCTTACATCAATCTCATTCCTGGCAGGGAGGGGTAATTTTCTGTTACCAGAGGATTCGGTAGGCTTAGGGCATCAGCAAGGATGTGCACTTGAGAACAGAGAATCTGTAAAACTCTGATTAGCAGGAATGCCATTGCTGAGGCACGTAAGGGGCTGTCTGTCAAACCCCTAAGAAGGGGTGGTGTTGAGTGAGTCCAAATGTTCATCTCCTGCAATGCTCTATAGTGACATTTCTATCCTGGCACAAAAGGGAAGGTTACTCACTTTGTGCAGTAACTGAGGTTCTTTGAGATGTGTACCTGTGGGTGCTCCACTTCAGGTGGCAGTGCATCCTGGCGCCTTCGATTGGAGATTTTTGTTAGAAGTGTCTGGTAGGAGCACGCATGCGCAGTAGCTGTCTTGCAACACCGCTGGCACCTCTTCTGGTGCTCACATGCCCCGACCCCCTCAATGCCTTCTCTACCGTGGAGCCTCAAGTTCCTACTCCGAAGTAGAAGGGAGGAGGGTGGGTAGTGAAGCACCCACAGGGGGACACATCTCAAAGAACCTCAGTTACTGCACAAGATGAGTAACCTTCCCTTCTTCGTCGAGACCTGTCCCTCCGGGTGCTCCACTTCAGGTGAATGTAAATCAGTGCCCTCATGAGTATGAAAGAGACTTTGGAGTTGAGTCTGTAGCTGCGGCTAGTGAAGCTTACCCTTGTGTCTGTGCTGAAGCTGAGCATGATGGCATAATGGTTACTGAATGTGTGTTCAAATGCCCATGTGGCGGTTCTGCATATGTCTAGGATGGGTACATTGTGCAGGAATGCTATGAAAGTCGCTACAGCTCTTGTCAAGTGTTTTCTGATGCCCATTGGGGCTTCTGCGAACAGGGGCTGCTAACAGGGAGTTTCGCAAGGGAGTTCTCCAGGTGAAGGAGCAGCAAATACAGCATCTGTGGGGTAAGTGACTGTCTGCAGTGTGTGTATGTGTGTTTGTGCTTGGGGGTTACTTGCTGTGTGCTGAGCTTGTGTTTGTCTGTCTGTTTGTGTGGTTGTTTGAAGGACCGTGTGCTGTAGCTGGCAGTTGGAGGCTGAGCTACAAAGGAAGGTCTGAAAGCCAGAAGCTTCTGGTAATTGGCTGAGCCTCAACCAGTGGGCGGAGCATTCACTTAGGCCAGGGCTTTATAAAGCCGCGCACAAGCGACCAGGGAGCTGTGCGAACAGGGGCTGTAACAGGGAGTTTCGCAAGGGAGTTTGGAAGGGGAGTAGGAAGGGAGCGGGGGTCCTTTGTCGGTCCTATCCGTGACCCGTTAGTCCCTTGAAAACACCTATAATCAAACAACAAAAACCTTCTCTTTAAAGCAGAGCAGACAGGGAGCTGCAGACAGGGATTTTGAAGAGGAGTTTGACAGAGGGAAGCTTACGAGGTTAGGAGGACCCAGCAACACCGTGCCACACTGCTTCTGTCTCCTCCACCTGCCGCCTATAGCCAGACAGAAGCACCAGAGCATGGGATTGCCTTCTACCCAGATGCTGGGTGTGGTTTTTTGCAAAGAACGTACTGCAATTTCCACTTACGATATCCAGCTGCCTGGGGGGGGGGGGGGACCAATGTGAAAAAGTGCCTACTGGTGGAATCTCAGGAGCAGGGGAGAGCTACAGGAGGAGGTGGCTAGGTTGAGGAGCATACCGTAACCAACAACCAATTCCTGGATCAGGTGTCATGTGGAGACAGCTGAGCAGCTGTCCATTCACAAGGACTGCGAACAGACACCACTGGTGGAGGAGGAGATGGCTCAGGGTGGACACTGGCAGCTGGTTACTTCTGGCAGCGGGCAGTGCTCCACCCCTGCTGCGAACCTCCGCCGTGGTAATAGGTAACCGTTATGCTCTTCTTGATACAGGAGAGAGGAATCACCCCCTACAGTAAAGGAGGAGAAGCCTCGTACCCCTAAGGCTGGGAGGTCTGCTGCCACCACTGAAAATAGGAAACGTAGGGTAGTGGTGGTCGGAGACTCTCTGCTGAGGGGGACGGAGGCGCCCATCTGTCGCCCTGACATTTCATCTCGGGAGGTATGCTGCCTGCCGGGGGCCCGTATCCGAAATGTTACAGAGGCATTGTCGAGGATTATCCGGCCTTCTGACTACTACCCCATGCTACTCATCCATGTGGGCACAAATGATACTGCGAGGTGTGACGCTGAGCGGATCAAGAGTGACTACAGGGCTCTGGAGTACGGGTGAAAGGAGTTTGGAGCGCACAGGTGGTATTCTCTTCGATTCTTCCTGTCAAAGGTAGGGGCCGGGCAGAGACAGATGCATCATCATGGAGGTGAATGCCTGGCTGCGAAGATGGTGTCGCCAGGAGGGCTTTGGCTTCCTCGACCACGGGATGCTATTTGAGGAAGGACTGCTAGGCAGAGATGGCGTTCACCTTTCGAGGAGGGGAAAGACCCTATTTGCACACAGACTGGCTAACCTAGTGAGGAGGGCTTTAAACTAGGTTCGACGGGGACAGGTGAGCAAAGCCCACAGGTAAGTGGGGAACATGAAGACCTGGGAGATGGGTCGGAAACAAGAGGGAGCGTGGGCTATAATGGCAGAGAGAAAGGAGGGTCAGGGCAAAACTGGGAGGCAAGATCAAACCAGTATCTTAGATGCCTATATACAAATGCGAGAAGTATGGGTAATAAGCAGGAAGAACTGGAAGTGCTAATAAATAAATAAATACAACTATGACATTGTTGGCATCACTGAAACTTGGTGGGATAATACACATGATTGGAATGTTGGTGTGGATGGGTATAGTTTGCTCAGGAAAGATAGACAGGGGAAAAAGGGAGGAGGTGTTGCCTTATATATTAAAAATGTACACACTTGGACTGAGGTGGAGAGATGGACATAGGAGACGGAAGTGTTGAGAGTCTCTGGGTTAGGATAAAAGGGGTAAAAAACAAGGGTGATGTCGTGCTAGGAGTCTACTACAGGCCACCTAACCAGGTGGAAGAGGTGGATGAGGCTTTTTTTTTTTAAACAACTAACAAAATCATCCAAAGCCCAAGATTTGGTGGTGATGGGGGACTTCAACTATCCAGATATATGTTGGGAAAATAACACCGCGGGCACAGACTATCCAATAAGTTCCTGGACTGCATTGCAGACAACTTTTTATTTCAGAAGGTTGAAAAAGCTACTAGGGGGGAAGCTGTTCTAGACTTGATTTTAACAAATAGGGAGGAACTCGTTGAGAATTTGAAAGTAGAAGGAAGCTTGGGTGAAAGTGATCATGAAATCATAGAGTTTGCAATTCTAAGAAGGGTAGAAGGGAGTACAGCAAAATAGAGACAATGGATTTCAGGAAGGCGGATTTTGGTAAGCTCAGAGAGCTGATAGGTAAGGTCCCATGGGAATCAAGACTGAGGGGAAAAACAACTGAGGAGAGTTGGCAGTTTTTCAAAGGGACACTATTAAGGGCCCAAAAGCAAGCTATTCCGATGGGTAGGAAAGATAGAAAATGTGGCAAAAGACCACCTTGGCTTAACCACGAGATCTTGCATGACCTACAAAATAAAAAGGAGTCATAAAAAAAATGGAAACTAGGTCAGATTACAAAGGATGAATATAGGCAAATAACACAGGAATGCAGGGGCAAGATTAGAAAGGCAAAGGCACAAAATGAGCTCAAACTAGCTATGGGAATAAAGGGAAACAAGAAGACTTTTTATCAATACATTAGAAGCAAGAGGAAGACCAAGGACAGGGTAGGCCCACTGCTCAGTGAGGAGGGAGAAACAGTAACAGGAAACTTGGAAATGGCAGAGATGCTTAATGACTTCTTTGTTTCGGTCTTCACTGAGAAGTCTGAAGGAATGTCTAACATAGTGAATGCTTATGGGAAGGGGGTAGGTTTAGAAGATAAAAAAAAAAAGAGCAAGTTAAAAATCACTTAGAAAAGTTAGATGCCTGCAAGTCACCAGGGCCTGATGAAATGCATCCTAGAATACTCAAGGAGTTAATAGAGGAGGTATCTGAGCCTCTAGCTATTATCTTTGGAAAGTCATGGGAGACGGGAGAGATTCCAGAAGACTGGAAAAGGGCAAATATAGTGCCCATCTATAAAAAGGGAAATAAAAACAACCCAGGAAACTACAGACCAGTTAGTTTAACTTCTGTGCCAGGGAAGATAATGGAGCAAGTAATTAAAGAAATCATCTGCAAACACTTGGAAGGTGGTAAGGTGATAGGGAATAGCCAGCATGGATTGTAAAGAACAAATCATGTCAAACCAATCTGATAGCTTTCTTTGATAGGATAACGAGTCTTGTGGATAAGGGAGAAGCGGTGGATGTGGTATACCTAGACTTTAGTAAGGCATTTGATACGGTCTCGCATGATATCCTTATCGATAAACTAGGCAAATACAATTTAGATGGGGCTACTATAAGGTGGGTGCATAACTGGCTGGATAACCGTACTCAGAGAGTAGTTATTAATGGCTCCCAATCCTGCTGGAAAGGTATAACAAGTGGGGTTCCGCAGGGGTCTGTTTTGGGACCGGCTCTGTTCAATATCTTCATCAACGACTTAGATGTTGGCATAGAAAGTACGCTTATTAAGTTTGCGGACGATACCAAACTGGGAGGGATTGCAACTGCTTTGGAGGACAGGGTCAAAATTCAAAATGATCTGGACAAATTGGAGAAATGGTCTGAGGTAAACCGGATGAAGTTTCAATAAAGACAAATGCAAAGTGCTCCACTTAGGAAGGAACAATCAGTTTCACACATACAGAATGGGAAGAGACTGTCTAGGAAGGAGTATGGCAGAAAAAGAAGCAATGGGCTTAAACTGCAGGAAGGAAGATTTAGGTTGGACATTAGGAAAAAGTTCCTAACTGTCAGGGTAGTTAAACTCTGGAATAAATTGCGTAGGGAGGTTGTGGAATCTCCATCTCTGGAGATATTTAAGAGTAGGTTAGAGAAATGTCTATCAGGAATGGTCTAGACAGTATTTGGTCCTGCCATGAGGGCAGGGGACTGGACTCGATGACCTCTCGAGGTCCCTTCCAGTCCTAGAGTCTATGAATCTATAGGGAGTAGCACAATTGAATGCAGTGTGATATCCATTTAGATAGCCTGTGTGGGGATATAGCTGCACCTTTTGATCTTTCTGTCGTTGATACAAATAGTCTGGGAGATTTACAAAAGGCCTTTGTTCTGTCCAGATAAAAGGCCTAGGTGCCACGGGCTTCTAATGTATGTAACACGGTCTTGGGGGTTGCTATGTGGTTTCGGCTGAAATATACGTAAGTGAATAGGCTGGTTTAGGTGGAATGAGGATGATATTTTGGGCATGAATTTAGGGTGTGTCCTCAGAGTCACTTTATCCTTATATCAGAGGGGTAGCCGTGTTAGTCTGGATCTGTAAAAGCAGCAGAGAATCCTGTGGCACCTTACAGACTAACAGACGGATTGGATCATGAGCTTTCGTGCATCCGACGAAGTGGGTATTCACCCACAAAAGCTCATGCTCCAATCGTCTGTTAGTCTATAAGGTGCCACAGAACTCTCTGCTATTTATCCTTATAGAATATTGTGTATGGGGGATAAGCCATGAGTGCTCAGATCTCTCTCACTCTTCGTGCCGATGTGATGGCTGTCAAGAATGCCACATTCATAGATAAGTGAAGTAAAGAACATGATGCTAAGGGTTCAAATGGTTTTCTGGCTAGACATTTGAGCACTAAGTTTAAATCCAATGCCGGAGTGGGTTCACTGATATCTGGGGATGTGTTCTGTAGCCCCGTTAAGAACCTTCAGTAATGGGATGGGCGAATACTGATGTTCCATCCACTTGTTGGTGGAAGGCCTTTATTGCTGCAAGATGAACTTTAATTGAGCTTGTAGCCAGTCCTGAGGGGTTTCTCTTTTTTAGGGATAGTAGGTAATCCAGGATGATTGAGAGTGGGGCCTGTTGTGCAGATATTTGCTGTGTTTGGCACCAGAGAGAGAACCTTTTTCCAGTTTTGGAGGTAAACAGAGCATGTGGAATGTTTCCTGCTGTTAATCGGTACTTGTTTTACTTGGTCAGAACAGGTTAATTCCTCAGGATGGAGCCATACCTTCAGCTGGAGTTTGCCTGGATTAGGATGGAGTGTTCGACCGTTGTCCTGTGAGAGGAGATTTTGTAGGATGTGGAGAGTGAACGGCTTGCATAGTGCCATCGGGACAGGAAAGGGAACCAAGTCTGTCTGGGTCATTTTGGCACTGTAAGCATTAGCTTGGCCCTATCTATCGGTTCTTGTTTTGTGTATGACCCTGGGGATAAGAGGAATTGGTGGGACGGCATATAGAAGAGGGGCGTTCCATTTGACAAGGAATGCGTCTCCCAGCAATTGTCCTCCCTGTCCGGCACGTGAGCAGACCTTTGGGCATTTCCTGTTTGCTCACATCGCAAACAGGTCTATCAGTGGAGTTCCCCATCTGTGAAAAATACAAAGTGTTATTTCTTCGTTCAGTTCCCATTCGTGTTCTTGGCAGTCTGCTTAGAGAGTATCCGCCATGATATTCAGGCAGCCCAGTAGGTATGATGCTGTGAAAGTGGTGTTGGGCCTTATGCACCAGTTCCATAGTTTTAGAGCTTTTGTACATAAAGAGTGGGATCGTGCCGCACCCTGACGGTTTATATAGAACATATATGAGGATGTTGTCTGTTAAGATCCATACTGTTCTGTTTCTTATGAGAGGAAGGAAGTGGCAGCATGCACTGCGGACTGCCTGTAGGTCTAGAAGGTTCATGTGTTTCTGCAGAGGACCATTTGCCCTGGCTGGTATGTTGGGTTAGTGAAACCCCATCTGATCAGGGAGGCATCTGTCGTGATTTGAACATTCTTGCTGGAATGGTACAGTGGAGCAAACGTTCGTTGGGTTTGTCCACCAGCCTAGTGGCTGTATCACCTCTGCAGTGGGTGTGATTCTCTTGTTTAGACTGTGTTTTCGTGGGCTGTATACTGGATTCAGCTACCTCTGAAGGCACCGCATGTGTAGCCTGGTGTGTTTTACAACACATGGTAGCAGCTATATGTCCAATAGTTGTAGGCACGTTTGCACATGTACCCATGGACTGGGAGAGACCATTGATATAAGGGAGGTCATTGTTATGAAACATGGTCTTGGTAGTGATGCTCTGGCCATGAGGGAGTCCAGGTGGGCTCCAATGAACTCTAGTTGCTGCCCGGAATGAGGGTGCATTTCTTTTTGTTGATTTGAAGTCCCAGGGAGTGAAAGAGAGAGATGGTTATTTGAATGCTTCCTTCTGTTTCTGTCTTTGTGGTGCCTTTGAGTAGGCAGTCACCTAAGTAAGGGAATATCAGTATCCCTCTTCTGCGAAGTGAGCCGCTATTACCGCCAGTGTTTTGGTGAATACTCTCGGTGCCGTTGAGAGACCGAATGGTAGCACTCTGTATTGGAAATGTTCTTGTCTGACTGTGAACCTTAGGAAGCATCTGTGAGCCAGACGGATTCTAATATGAAAGTATGTGTCTTGTAGTCCTCTTCTTCCAGCACAGGGGGGATGATTGAGCTCAGGGTGACCATTTTGAGCACGGACAAATTTGTTGAGTCTCCTCAGATCAAGGATGGGTCTCCATCCCCTGTTTTTCTTTTGGGTCAGGAAGTAATGTGAATAGAATCCCTTCCCTCTGTGTTGTGATTGAACTAGTTCCACTGCACCTATTTGTACTCGATGTACCTCTTGTTTCAACAGGTGCTTGTGAAAAGGGTACCTGAAGAGGGACAGGGAAGGTGGTGAGTTTGTGGGATAGATGTAAAAGAAGATGGTACAGCTCATTTAAATGAGCTCTAATACCCACTGGTCGAAGGTGATGGAGGCCCAGTTGTTGTAATATGGTCTGAGACAGTGCACAAAGATATGGGTATTGGTCATTGACGCTGGTGTTACGGAGAGGTCATGCAAACCGTCTACCAATGCTTCAAAATTGCGGCTTGTTAGGTGGTGGTTGGGATGCCACGTTCTGCGATTGGTTCTGTCAATGTCTCTGTGTTTTGTTTCTTTGGCTCCATGTGTCGTATGGTCTCTGCTGGCATTGAGACGTGTTGTCTCTGTTCCTGTTGTAGGGCTGGTACCTTCATCTCCTATTAGGTGGTGTGTATATCCCTAGGGTCCGTAATGTTGCTGTTGAGTCCTTCATTGAGTGAAGGACAGTCTGTTTTTGTGGAAAAAAGCTGGTCTCTGTCAAAGGGCAGATCATCCGCTTTGTGCTGGAGCTCTCTAGGGATTCCTGAGGAGTGAAGATATGAGACCCTACGCATTACTATGGCCGTTGCCATCGTGGGGGCTGCTGTGTCTGCTACATCAAAGACAGTCATGGAGATAAACTGGCCTTCACTCACGATGGCCCAGAACTGGTCTCTCTTCTCCTCTTGGATGTCCTGAGTGAATTCTGTCAATTTGCTGTAATTGTCATGGTCATAGTTTGCCAGTAGTACGGAGTAGTTCACTGTGCAGAACTGCAGTGTGGCCAAGGTGTAGACTTTTCAGCCTAATAGGTCCACTCTCTTCCATTCCATGTCTTGAGGCGTGGTCTTGTATTCTTTGCCCCATTGGTTGACTATACCCACCACTAATGTGTTTGGTGGTGGGTGTGCAAACAGGAATTCCATGCCCTTATTTGGCACATGATTTTTTCTGTCTGTGCATTTGTTAGTTGGTGGGATGGAGACCAGAGTTTGTCACACTGTATCTGCCGGTTCCAGGACAGCATCAGTGATTGGAATGGCGATTTTTGATGAGAAGGAAGTATGCAAGATCTTCACGAGTTGGTGTTGTGTCTCCTGTACCTCTTCTAGAGGGATGTTTTGGCTCTGCACTACTTGCCTAAATAGCTCCTGGAAATGTCTGAAATCATCAAGGGCCGTCGCAGGTGTAGGTATGACTGCTTTATCTGGGAAAGATGAGGAGTTGTGTTCTGGTGACTCCTCATGATCAGAGCTGTTGACCCTCTCGTCTTCCCCTTCCTCTGTGTCCCCAGAGGGTTCAGGTACTGATGTTACCAACCTTATGGGTTTCCTGTGTGCAGACATGGGTCTCTGGAATTGAGCCCTGTAAGATTCCACACAGCTCTTTATAAGCAAGCACATTATTCTTAAGGTGAAAGCATGATAGAGAAAATATATTAAAAGCAGTAAAGAAACCTACATGCATGCTAAAAAGCTTATTAGAGGTCGCCTCAACTCCAGCCTCTGGCGCTACTCCAGCCTCATGCTCTAGTAGCTGTCAGTCCTTCAAAACACACAACTGAGTTTTCCCCATGGTTACAAGTTCATAACTGTCTGAGGCCTGATCTACACTACAAAACAGTAAACGTAAGCTGCCTTGTTTCAACCTGGTTGTGTATGTGTTTACACTTAAATGTCTGTCTCCCACTAATGCAAGCGCTCCATTACACCGACATAGTAACACCATTTCCCCAAGCAGTGTTGAGCCATGCTCGATGTATTGAAGACAATGCAGCACAAAAGTAGACACTGCATTATCTGTGTCGACCCTAACCATCCTCCAGCAGGCGTCCTACAATACCCGACACTGACGGCTCTGGCCTCAATTGTGAACGCCACTGCCCAAGGGTCAGGGACACCAGAAGGCCCTCTTCCCCTTTTAAAGCCCTGTGAATTTTTGAAATGCCTTTTTCTGATTGACCAGCTTGGCAAGCACACTTAACACCTCTCCATTGGGGTCTCCAACTGCCCAGCTGACCATGCTGGCACCATGCTCCAGACGCGCTCCAGCCCGAGTAGACAGTAGATTTTAGACTTCCTGGGCCTGTGTGGCAAAGAAGCTGTGCAAGAACAGCTAAGGATCAGGTGTAGAAACATGGACATCTACGAGCAGATTGCATGGGGGTTGCAGGAGAAGGGGGACAACAGCAACTAACAGAATGGCCATGTGAAAGTGAAGGAACTGCTGGACGCATATCAGGCCAGTGAGGCTGAGGCACAGACCTGCCATTTTTACAAAGTGCTACATGCCATACTTGGTGGAGATCCCACCACCACCGAGTCATATGCCCCACATGTTAACAGCTAAGTCAAGGAGGTGAAGGAAGAGGAGGAGGATGGGGGACAGACAACTGTGGGGTCCAGCTATGCCATGAACCAGGACCTATTTGAGACTCCACCACAGTCCAGTCAGTCAAGCATGGGTGAGTCGGAAGCAGGGAAAGGAACCTTGAGTAAGTATATTAATTTATTTCCCTTCACAGTGATGGAACCCCCAACTTAGCAGGACACAGCTAACTCTTCATTACTTTACTCTTATGAGAAGAGGCAGCAGTACAACAAAGAGAGGTACAGTTAGTTAGGCAAGAGGGGCCATGCGGAGCACTTTGTTTATGTACACAGGGATGTCCTGTAAATCCTCCTGAGAGACTGATTAAACTTTCATGGAGGTACTCTGCAATCCTTTCCCATAGGTTTCTACGGATGGCAGCCTTATTTCTTCCTCCACGGTAGGACATCTTCCCACACCAGTCAGCAATAACTTCAGTAGGCACCAATGCAAGCAGCTGATTCTCTCTCTGTGCCTTTGTCACCCTCAAGAGTGAGATCAGCGATAATAATCAGATAGTGCAAGGATACAGTGCCAGTACCCTATACTCAGTTTCATGCAATTGAGCAATTCCCTTCTCATTTTCGTCACCGATGGCGGGCCATACTCACCATGACTGGAGCTGGGCATGGTACCCATGCACAAGCACTCCAAAGCAGAAGCCAAAATAGGGATATGTATGATGTCTAGGAAAAAGCAGAAAGCTTACAGGGAGTGGAAGAAAGGCGGGATTAGCAAGGGAAGCTACCTTAGTGAGGTCAGAACATGTAGGGATAAAGTGAGGAAGGCTAAAAGATAAATGGCAATGTGGGGGATTTATGGGAGGTGGCTCATTACCGCATCTGAGGTAGAGGCCAAACCTCTGAACAGCTATAATGAGACAAATCGAGGGGAGCGGACAATCATCCCCCATTTCTTTCTTGAAAGGGGATATTAATGAACTAGTGCCGTGACACTTGTGCAGCCGGGTTAGCGAGAAATTTTCAAGCAATCGGTAAAACTCGGGGTTGTACCGTCACGACTGGAGACTTGCTAACGTCCATTCCTATTTTAGGAAGGGATAAAACGCTGATCCGACGGGGTACATTATAGCCTTTAGGCTGAACACTTCTGTAAGTGTGTAAGGTCTTGCGAAAAAATTTACAGGGAGAAGTAGTAAGAGACAATGAGCGTCAATGGTAATTTGGAACGAATTGCAACATGGATTTACTAAGGGTATTATCGTGCCAAACCAACCTGATCCCTTGGAAGGTGACGGATTACTTAGAACAAAGAAATGCGGTAAGATCTAATTTACCGTACGATTTTAGTTAAGGCGTTATGGACACGGTTCCACATGGAAACTTGTTTAGTTAAATTGGAAAAGATGGGATGAATACAATGAATTGTAAGATGGAAGCAGAACTGTTAAAGGAGACTGACCCAGCAGTCGTACGAAGCCGTGAACGTCAGCTGGTACGAGTATCTAGCGGAGTCCCTCAGGATCGGTTTGGGACCGATCTTATTTACCTTTTTTACTGCACCTTGGCGCAAAGAGCGGGAATGTGCTATAAAAGTCTTGCGGATGACCCACAAAGCTGGGGTGTTGCTGCACGGAGAAGGACCGGGATAACTATCAGGAGATCTGAACCTTCTACCTCGTAAACGGGACGTATGCAGTAATCAGTATGAAATATAACTAGTCGAAAAGTGCAAGGTCACCTGCACTAGGGATAGCAAATTAAGACATATGGTAGATATTACGTGGGGACGCAATCAGTTGACAGCGTACGGAGAGAGTGAGAAGGACTGGGTATTGGTTATATGCAGGAATGACTATGAGCCCCACATGCCGTATGCTGTTAAAAAGCAAATGCGGTTATAGGCATCAGGCGAGCATTCCAGCAAGCGATAGAGTGTAAGTCGCGTTATATACGGCGTGGGTGAGCGACCCTACCCTGGAATCGATTGCTGCAGTTCTGAGTCCTACTGCCAATGTTAAGAAGATCGTTCAACACTAGGCAACAGGTGCAGAGACGCGATTGAGATGATCCGAGGAATGGAAAATCTGCCTTATGAAAAGAGACTAAAGCTGCTATGTTAGCCGGCCAAACGAAGGCTGCGGGATAGCCTTGCTCGATAACTAATATATATCAGGGCAATACGTTAGGAGGGAGGAGGAATATTTGAAGTTAGTACTAATGTAAGGCGACGAGACGATGGGTACAAACTGATATTACGGATTTAGACTTGAAATTAGACGAAGGTTTCTAACCATATAGGGAGTGAGGTTGAGGAACAGCCTCCGAGGATCACGTGGGGGCAAAAGACTTCATCTGTCTTAAGACTAAGCTTATAAGTATATGGAGGGGATGTTATGATGGGAAGTTTATATGGGGCATATGTCTGATTATCAGCAAATAAGTTCTGCTCATATGGTCTGTGAGGGGATGTGGAGGGATGGAACTGAGTACTGCAGAGAATTCTTTCTGGGCTGGCTGGAGTCTTGCCCACATGCTCCTGCGTTTAGCTGATCGCCGATATTTGGGGTCGGAAGGAATTATTCCTCCAGGGCGGATTGGCAGAGGCCCTGGAGGTTTTTCGCCTTCCTCTGCAGCGTGGGGCATGGGTCGCTTGCTGGTGGATTCCCTGCAGCTTGAGGTCATCAAATATCAATTTTGAGGATTTCAGTAACTCAGTCATGGGTTAGGGGTTGTTATAAATGTGTATGGGCAGGGTTTTGTGGCCTGCCTTGTGCAGGAGGTCAGACTAGATGATCATATTGGTCCCTTCTGACCTATGAGTCTATGAGTCTATTGCATTATTGCATGCCTTGCTTAAAACTTATGGGGAGCAAGGGAAGGGAGATCTGAAACTTAATTTATGCTTTCCTTTGAAACTATACTGGCAATTGTACCTCTGTGTGTTTTATCATTGCACCTTGAGGGGTCCCCCCCGATACACACACAGAACACATGAGCCTGATGACAAGAAAGAAGAGGACTCAAGATGACATGTTCAGTGAGATCTTGTAAGCCAATGCTGCATCAGACCGTGAATAGACCACCTGGAGGATGAATGCATGGAGAAAGGACCAGGATTTGGGGAGGGAGATGCACCCAGACATAATGGGACTTCCCTGGCAGCAAACATGCTGCAAACTCTTTTCGACCTACAGGTTCAATGACCCCAGGCCCACTTCTCTTTGCAGTCCATGGTCAACTCCAGTATAGCACTTCCCTAAACTCCCCCTCGACATTCCATGTGGCATCACAGGCTACATTCCTACCCCTACCTCTCCACTCCAGGGGATCTCAAGGATAACCACAGCTTCACATCCTGACCTGTCAGAGCCACTGTTGATACATGCATAGCTAAAATGGACATGAATGTTCCTTCCCTTTCTTTAAGCTCTGTTCCATACATTTATTAAAGTCTTAATGTATTTGCTTTTAACTTGCACAGAATTTTTTTTTAATTGTTTTAATTACTCAACAAAACTCTTGTTTGGGAAATAATTCATGTTTATCAGTTCCCAATATATGCTGCAGAATGGCTGGCAGTATTGAAATCACCCACTTATTGTACACAACTCATGGGATCAGTGACAAACAGTATACCAGAAGCATCACACTATTAATAGGTGCATTGTCAGTGTTATATTCATAGATGTGCACCAAGCACCACATGATTCCTCACAGGCCCCCACACTGCAAGGCCAGGTAGAGCACAATACACCACAACACATTACTGTGGCTCACCGTTAAAGTGCTGTGTCAAAGATTCCCTGAGCCATATAATTCTACATTGAGTTCTGACAGCCCTTGTGAAGGGCTGTTCAAACTCAGCAGGCAGCTGCTTTGCCTACGCCCTCCATTCTAGCAGCAGCTTTTCCTCCTTTGCTTCATGGATATTATGCAGGACACAGCAGGCTGCTATAACCATTGGGGTATTTTTATCACTGAGATCCAATCTTGTGAGTCAACAATTCCAGCACCCCTTCAATCTACAAAAAGCACTGACTGTCATTTTGTACATGTTGAGCTAGTAGCTGAATCTTTCTTTGATGCTGTAGAGGTGGTTGGTGTACATTTTCGTGAACCAGGGGAGCAAGTTGTAGGCTGGGTCCCCCAGGATCACTATTGGCATTTCAACATTCCTAATGGTAGTCTGCCAGTCAGGGAAAAAAAGTCCCTGCTTGTAGCTTTCTGAACAGTCCTGTGTTTGTAACCATGGAAAAATGGCCATGTCTGTTGATGTACTCTGTGGCAAAGTGGTTTGGTGCCAAAATAGGGATATGTATGAGTCTATTGCTCTATGGCAGTTTGGAAAAACCACTGCAGCAAATCCATCCATTATGTCCTGAATGTTGCTGAAAGTCACAGTCTTGTGTAGGGGGAGACAATTAATGGCCCTGCACACTTGCATGACAACAGCCCCCCCACAGTGGATTTTCCAAATCCAAAATGATTGCTACTGGTCAGTGGGAAATCTGTCACCACCAGTTTCCACAGGGCAATTGCCACTCAATTCTCCACTGTCAATGCAGCTCTCAGTCTGGTGTCCCTGTACAGGAGGGCTGAGGCAAGCTCAGCACACAAATCCAGGAATGTGACCTTGTGCAGCTGAAAGTTCTGCAGCAACTGTGTGTCATCCCAAGCCTGCATTACAATGCAATCCCACCACTCAGTCTCATTTTTCAGGCTCAGAAGCAGTGCTCCATCATTTTCAGCTGCTCCACGACCACCACCACCAATCTTTAACTGGCTCCTGCTACATCCAACAGCAAATGGATCTCCAGGAAAAGTCACCCCATTCCCTTGCAGCTCTGCAAATACTGGAAGATGTTGTGTCCTGTGCTTGTAATGCCCATGATAGTAGTGTGGAGTTGCGCAAGTTTAATGCTTCTGTCAGAGATGGCAGACAGTGACAAATCCTGCATGAGTTAATTGGATTTTCAAAATAGGTGTGAAAATTATGAGTTAGAAACAGCATTATGGGATGGAGAAAGTTGCAAGATGGGAACTTCACCCTGCTGTCCCAGTCACCCCTGCACGACTTGTTTCTGCTCCCCCAGCATTGCCAAAGCTTCCCAAAAGACTGCACTGGATACCTGCCCATGCTGCACTATTCTGTGCCTCGAAACAAGCACTTATGGTGAGTACATGCAGGGCCAACACAAGGAACCAAGCATGTGTGCACACAAGCAATATACTAATTGTGGTGGCTTTCTGCCTATATAACTTGCATTGGCAAAAGTTTGTAACGTAGACATGCTTTCAGATTCAGAAGCAGAACCACCATGAATAATTCAGTCTTTCCTTTAATCTTGGTTTCAAGTAATGAGTGATCAGCAGACAATGGCCCACCCCTCATGGCACAACTTCAAAAGGCTGCATTTTTGCATAATTGGAGGTGGGGAATCTGTATTCACCTCCCCCTAAATATTAACACTTTTGTTCCAAAAGTCCATCTTTGTCTGGCGCACTGTTCAATATAGTCCTTTGAACCCCCAGGTCTCGCATTAGCCACATCTCTCCCAAATGGTTACATACAGTCCCAGCAGAGGATAGATCTGTGGCAGCCACATGATGCCCCAAAACAGGCTTCACATCTTCTCTGCCCCAGATAAATGTCTTCTCCAAGGATTTAGGGCTACCTGACAGAGGACAGGGGCTCAGTCACATCTGGAAGGTCAGTAACTATAGAAGAGCCTTTTCCAAATTATAAAAGAAGAAAAACAAACAAAGAATGAAGCAAAATATTCAATGCAAGTCTTGAGACTATTAGCTCTGATAGATTTTATAATCGACCCTTTCAGGGATACAACACGCTACCTTTTTAAGGCTAACAAGCTAAAGTTCAGGTAAGTTAGCATAAGCAAGACACTAATTCCACTGGTGTCATTCACACACCAATGGGGCTGATGTAGGAAAAGCAACAAACGGGGCTTGGTAAGAAAGTATAAAGCAGGGCAAAAAATGGAGAACCCAATTGTCTTACCCACACTTTCCATGATGTGTTGGTCTTCCTTAAGTCTAACATAAGCCTCTCAGACTGAATTCACCGCTGCAGTAAGCACTGTAGTCAGTGGCATTGCACCAGTTTACACCCGTAAGGAGTTTAGTCCCTTGCCTTACAAAGCCAGGCGCCCATCTATGGTGCTATATATTTTTTGGCTAGAAATAATCTTGTGAATGTTAATGTACATTTACTGCCTGTAAAAAGAAAATTTATATATAGATTTAGGACCAGACAGCCACATATTAAGACAGTAAAAGCAGCAGAGTCCTGTGGCACCTTATAGACTAACAGATGTATTGGAGCATGAGCTTTCGTGGGTGAATACCCACTTAAGAACTGATTCCTCAAGAGAAACTTCAGTTCAAGTCTAACATTTCTGCTTGCTATAAAGCAGACTTCTGGACTTTATCACATTCAGGGACATCTTCCAAATAACAGGCCTTGGTTTTAAACTATCTGCACTTTAAATGGGAGTCTCATTAGCTGAAATCCTGTGCCACGCTTCGAAAATGTGGGTGTTTATGTCTAACCATGGATTTAAAAAAGAAGGAGGAAAAAGGAAATAAGCAGATCTTCAAATGCTTTCTTGTTCAAATCAGTCTATACATGCTACTGTGCTTTTATGGCTTCTGTTCAGCTCAGTCCATTAGACCCTACTTAGAACCAGGAACTGCCTAGTGTAGTCCTGGCTTCAACACTGACTCTGCAATACCTGGGATGAGATATTTCACCTCTCTGCCTCGGCTGAAATAGACATAATACTTAGCTCTCTCTCTCTCTCTCTGAGGACTTGTCATGTCTGTATATTTTTCTATGGCTAGACAGCCTCATGTGAGTGTTCATTGTTCTACGAAGCATGTTTGTTAAGGTTTAAGGTCCATTCTGGTATCAGCCAAAAGACACCAGTTAAGATATGGTTACAATTTGATGGGCACAAGGTAGAGAAAAAAGGCCCATCAAGTTACTAATGTTCTGAAACCACAACAAAATGCAGAACACACTGAGCTCTGAGCAGCTAGAGGAGCTCAGCAGCACAGATGCCTGGACTGGCTCTGCCCTTCATAGCAACTATCAGTGCAATCAAAAAATCAATTTTTAATTTGCACAGCTCTCTTGTTCTTTAAGTTTATCTTCTCCAGAACCCAAAGCATCAGCCACTTCTAGAGATGAGATCTCTGCCACTGGAGGCTTTCCCATGCAAGAGCCTTGACCGCAGTCACCCGTCCTTCCTCGTTTGTGCTTCGCTACAGAATCACAGAAATCAGAGCTGGAACAGGTCCATTAGGTCATCCAGCCTACCACTCAGTCAGCACAGGGATTGGTCCCTGCAGGCTATTTCCAAGGGCTTTACCCTTTAGAATTGTTTCACTTGTTTCCAAAATAACAACCTGTCTCTGCTTCAGGCCACGTCTACACTACGGGACAATATCGAATTAGCTAAAATTGGTTTTATAAAACTGATATTATAAATTCGATTTCATGCGGCCACACTAGGCACAGTAATTCGGCGTTGTGCGTCCATGGTCCGAGGCTAACGTCGATTTCTGAAGCGTTGCATTGTGAGCTCTTCCGTAGCTATCATTATTCCGCCAGTCTCCCCCGCCCCCTTGGAATTCGGGTGAATCATTATTGTCGCGGGTGGTTCTGGGTAAATCGTCAGTCATTCCTTCCTCCGGAAAACATCAGCTGACAATCCTTTCGCGCCGTTTTCCCTGGATGCCCTGGCAGACGCCATAGCACGGACAACCATGGAGCCCGTCAGCTTTTTTTTTTTCCAGCACCGTATGTGTACTGCATGCCGCAGACAGAGAGGCGATACTCCAGCGCTACACAGCAGCATTCACTTGCTTTTGCAATGATAGCAGAGATGGTTACCGGTCGTTCTGTACCGTCTACTGCCGGAGAAACTGGCAATGAGATGACGGTTATCTCTCCTCCTCTGTACTGTTCGCTGCTATCATGAGTGCCCCTGGCTGAAATCGGCCGGGCGCAACGCAAAAGCGGGATTGACTCACTTGGGACTGAGTCAATCCTCCCTTATGGTTTCTAAAAATAGAGTCATCCTGCCTAGAATAAGGGCAAGTGATTAGAGACCGTGTATCAGAGCACAGCTGCTCCGTGTCAGTATTCACAGGGCTGTCCTGCAACAACCCCACCCGTTGCTTCCCTCCTCCCCAACCTTCCTGGGCAACCGTGCAGTGTCCCCCCCCCCATTTGTGTCATGAAGTATAAAGAATGCAGGAAAAGAAAACAGAGACTTGTTAGTGAGATAAATGGGGAGGGGGGCAGCTCCCCGGGCTATGACAGGCCAGGCAGTACGGAATCTTTTCTTTACACAGGAAGGGAGGGGCTGATGAAGCTCAGCCCCAGTTGCTATGATGAAGACAGTTACCAGCCGTTCTGTACCATCTACTGGGAGTAACTGAGAGTCATGCCCATTTTTACCTAGCGCCCCCGGCCAGCCTCATCTGAGGCCAGCCAGGAGCACTCACGGGCTGATGGCGAAGACGGATATCAGTATATTGTACCGTCTACCACCCGGGGGAGGAGGAGCGATAGCTGTCTTCACTGCTCAGCATCGCGTCTACCAGCAGCATTCAGTACACATAGGTGACATTGAAAGTAGTCAAGAAATGATTTCTTTCCCTTTTCTTTCACGTGGTGTGGTGGGAAACTGAGGAGCTATTCCCTGAACCACGCCAGACACTGTGTTTGAACCTACAGACATTGGGAGCTCAGCCAAGAATGCAATACTTTTCAGAGACTGCTGTGGACTGTGGGATAGCTGGAGTCCTTAGTACCCCCTCCATCCATGAGTGTCCATTTGAATCTCTGGCTTCCCGTTACGCTTGTCACGCAGCGCTGTGTATCCTGGAGAGTTTTTTTCAAATGCTTTGGCATTTCGTGTTCTGTAACGGAGCTCTGTATGAACAGATTTGTCTCCCCATAACAGCGATCAGATCTAGTATCTCCCGTACGGTCCATGCTGAGCTCTTTTTGGATTTGGACTGCATCACCACCGTGCTGATCAGAGCTCCATGCTGGGCAAACAGGAAATGTAATTCAAAAGTTCGGGGCTTTTCCTTTTACCTGCCCGCTGCATCCGAGTTCAGATTGCTGTCCAGAGTGGTCAGTGGCGCACGTTGGATACCGCCTGGAGGCCAATACGTCGATTTCCGTCCACACTAACCGTAATCCATATGTTAATATCGAATTAGCGCTACTCCTCTCGTCGGGGTGGAGTACAGAAATCGATTTAAAGAGCCCTTTATATCGATATACAAGGCGTGTAGTGTGGACGGATACAGCGTTAAATTGATTTAATGCTCTTTAAATCGATTTAAACGCGTAGTGAGACCAGGCCTCAGACTTGACTGCAGTACTGATCTCCAAACTACAGTGCCATGGTCCCTGCTGGTTCCAGCAATCATTTGTCAGGAAGCGCTAGCTTTCCAAAGCAAAGGAAAAACCACTCTCCCCTACCCATTCCTTGTACTTTAACGTGCAGGACCCACTATCCAAGCAGAGAGCCTCTGGCTACAGCATAAATACTGCATTCAGACAGCATAGCCAACACCTGTATTCAGCCATGAAGAGAACCTCTTACAGCATGAGACTGGATCACTCTTGAATCTCTTTGCTTTCAAGAGCTGGTTTTCACGCCATTGAAGTGTGCCAAATATATTAACTGTTTCACTGCTGCTTCCCTACTTCCCAATGTGTGCACCCAGCCGTGTGTATCTAGCCTCGCATTCCATCCAAAATCCCACTCATATGTACAACATACCAGCGAGAGCATGAGCAGCTCAACAGGCAGCAGCGCACCAAGCAGTTCAGATTAAGTTATAAGTAAATAAGGGCACAGCCGCGCAGCTGCCATGGCTGTGTGAGATACTGATGAAAAATGTGCATCGGTAAGAGCTAGTAGAGTAACACCCCCCTCCTGACGCCAGGGCTGGATTTAGGAAGTGCAGGGCCCGATTCAACCAGTTTTGATGGGCCCCAGCAGGGATGAATTTAAAAGAAAAAAAAAAAAAAAAAAAAAAACCACACACAGGGGGCTTACTCACCGGGCGGTACTCAGTCTTCGGCAGCGGGTCCTTCACTTGCCCCGGTCTTTGGTGGCATTGAAGGACCTGTTGCCAAAGTGCCACTGAAGACCCGGAGCGAGTGAAGGACCCGCCGCCGAAATGCTACCGAAGACCCGGAGCACCGCCAGATGAGTAAAAATAAAAAAGGCACCTCTAGCCAGGGAAGGGATTCTTGGCCACTAGCCTCCAACTCTGGGCAGCCCTGCCACTGGGCACAGGGCCCTCTTAGGCGCAGGGCCCGATTCAGGGGAATTGGTGGAATTGGCCTAAAGCCGGCCCTGCTGACAGCACCTCAGTGATCTGGGACTTTTCAGAGGGGTAGCTCTTGACTGCGAGTAGACCTGCCCCCTGAAGTGCTAACAGTAGGCCCCACTAACCCCTGGGCACCTCTGACTCAGTCCTCAAGTAACTGACTCAGCCCTAGTTTCATAAGGTACTGCTGGCAGAGCAATGAGCTGCACGCTGCACGTGAGCGTCAGCAGTACAGTGCAGAACACCTTTTGTGGGCAAACAGCAAAGCAGCTCTCTCCTGGGGGGCTCAGGATTTATATCTATCTATATTTTAATTTTCGGGCCATACTGCTGCAGCCAGGTGTAATTGCATATAAGAGGGTGGTGCATACAGAGAAAGTGTTTCCACTGAAACCGGAAGGCATTTGAGTCTAGCAGCATTAATAGAGTGAAGCCAAAGTTGGATGATGTGGATTTCCACGAGGTACTTTTCATCTTGCCACCTTTAGGAAGCAACAAGGCATCTGAAGATAAAGTGGCAGCAGGGCTCTCCACCCCGCCCCCCCACCCCCCACACACACTGCACTTACCCCAATAGTCAGGACACATCTGCTTGGGTGGGTTAGCTGCACCCACTACACCAGGGCGGGCAAACTTTTTGGCCCAAGGGCCACATTGAAGTTACAAAACTGTATGGAGGGCTGGGTAAGGGAAGGCTGTGCCTCCCCAACAGCCTGGCCCCTGCCCCCTATCAGACCCCTCCCACTTCCTGTCCCCTGACTGCCCCCCTCAGAACCTCCAACCTATCCAACACCCGCCCCCGCTCCTTGTCCCCTAACTTCCCCCTCCCAGGACCTCCCCACCCCTAAATGTCCCCAGGACCCCACACCCTATCCAACTCCCCTGCTTCCGGTCCCCTGAGTGCTCTGACCCCATCCACACCCCCGCTGCCTGACAGGGCTCCCTGGGACTCCCATGCTTATCCAACCCTCGTCCCCCAACCACCCCCCCAGAATCTCCGCCACCATCCAACCGCTCCCTGTCCCCTGACTGACCCCCGGCCCCCTCACCATGCCGCTCAGAGCAGTGTGTCTGGCAGCTGCGCCGCTTGGCCAGAGCCAGACATGCCACCGTGCTGCTCAGCAGGAGCATGCAACTCTGCTGCCCAGAACGCTGCCCGCCCAGTGCGCATCTTGGAGTTAACTAGAGTTGGGTGAAGTTTTTCAGACAAATAGTTTATTTGCCAGGAAAAAAAAGAAAAAAAAAAAAAAAGGCAAGCTGTTTCAGTCGACCCAGAGCTATTGCAAATTTAACATAGATTTGTCAGATTCTAGCCGGGGGAAAAATAAATCAGGCTAGGTTTGCAAGGCTGGAGGAGGTGGTGGTCCCTTAACTTTCAGGCCAGTGGTTCGAGCACTCACCTGGGATGTGGGAGATCCGGGTTCAACTCCCTGCAGAGTGCCCTGGCCATCAGGCTGTAGAGTTAGTTTTATAAGAAATAGAACAGCTTCAACAGGAGAAAATGAGACATCTCCAAGTTCCAGAATAACCTATCGCCTGCCTGGTGGTCAGGGCACTATGGGAGAGGCCAGGGTTCAAATCCCTATGTCAGAGCAGGGTTTTGAATTGGTGAGTACCCTAATCACTGGGCTCAAAAGTTAAGGGGGGCAGCACCTCCTCCTCCTTCTGTCTTGAGAATCCAGTGCCTGGCCACAGGAAGTTTCAGCTCAAACATGTTCCATCTGATCTGAAATGGACTTTTTCGATTCACCAACATTTTTCAAATTCAGTTTGACTCAAATAAATACATTGTAACCACCTGACAACAACAAAAAAATAAAAAATCAAAAAAAATCAGGTATTGGCCCATTTCTAGAGCTAACTTCCCCCTCTCAGATGCAGGGGGAGTTTCCCCCTCTCAGACCTACTGACTGTCTCTGCAGATTCAGACAGAAATGGCTGCAGCAGTTACACTCTGGTCATATCTGGAAGCTCTTCTTCAGTCACAACGGCTGGAAACAACTTTTATAAAAAACAGCCGCTGATATCCTGCCATAATCACTTGACTCCAGGAGATGAGGCCCTAGCCATGGGCCTACAGGACCAATGCTTCAATCCAGCGCTGGGCAGGTATGGCAGTGCTATAGTTCTCCTCTGGCACAAGTACACAGGCTAGAGAAACAAAGTTGCCTTCAAACCATTTCCAGCTACAGAGGGCAGATATTATGCTTCAGCTCACGTATTGTTTCCACTGCTGTGAAACCTCACCTTCACCACAGTTCACACAGGAGACTCTACAAGGATGAATCTGGATGCGGTGCCCTTATTTCTATTTGTAACTTAGGACCTACTGTACATTTGCCAATGCTTATAGAATTAGGACTCACTTTCTGAATGTACGTGAGCCATGACTGAATTGTGGAGAAAGGGGAGGAGGGAGATTGCATGGGGGATTGGAGAGAAAGTTCCCAAGAAGCCACCCTATGTTTTATTCTCTCAGCCTGCTGCTGGCTCTTGTTAGAGAGAGTTACCCATTTTCCAGCATTACAGGGTAACGCTCTTTCACTTCCGGGCCCAGTTTCATTCACTTCACCCTTCTGAGCCTTTGCATCCTGCAGCACAGCAACCTGGCATTTGAAGCAGTGGGAGCTTTTAATGATCTGCAATGTCACAATTAGTGTCTGCAGAACAACACACCAGTAAAACAGGCAGGGCCGGTGCAACCATTTAGGCGGACTAGGCGGTTGCCTAGGGTACCGAGATTTGGGGGCACCAAAAAGCACCCCCAAATTTTTTTTTAAATGGTTGAGCAGCCCTGCTGCTAGGACAGAGAGGGAGTCTGAGCTGCCGGCAGGAGCCGGCAGCCCAGGGTGTCCCCTGGGTCAGGGCGCCGCCGCGGCAGCCGGCAGCCCAAGGCGTCCCCTGGGTCAGGGCGCCCCCTGGGTCAGGGCGCCTGCCGGAGGGGCGCGCAGGCAGACATTCCCGTGAGCTGCTCGCAGTGGTGCCTGCAGGCGGTCCACTGGTCCGTGGCTCTCGATGAGCTGCCGCAGTCGTGCCTGCGGATGGTGGACCGCCCGCAGGCACATCCGACCCTCTGCAGGCACACCCGCGGCAGCTCCCCCGGAGCCACGGGACCAAAGTGCGCGGGGCGGCGAAATTGCTGTCCACCTAGGGCACTCAAAACCCTAGCACCGGTCCTGAAGACAGGCACTAAATAAGAGTGGGTATTACCGCTGAAAGGAAAATGGATCTCTCTCTTCTTTTAGGAAGCCGCTGAGCATGCACATGCTGCTGCTGCCTGGAGAAAAACACAGGACCATCTGCACAGAAAATTAAAGCCTCCCATTCCAATTCTAGTTAACACCTCACACTTCTGCCGGGAGAAGGCCCAAACTTCAGTTTTCCGAGACAAGCTTGCCAGCAGCTGTACCTAACTAGCATGAAAAGGAACAAATCACAGTTTAATATACAGGTGCACTCCACAGAAGTAACAGATTCCAAGAGGCAAAGCTTCCATCTTGAGCAGAGAGGCTACTGCATATGCACCAGTGCATACTGTATTGGGAGCCACAGCCTCTGGCAGCTGCACCGCCATATTAGTGGTGAGGGCTGCTGCAATTTTCTTAGAGTAATAAATAAATAAATATCACCCCCATATAGCTCTTATAGAGCACTCTGTAAAGCACTTGGAGCTCCACTAATGCAAAGGGTAGTACGTATTGAAATGAGAGGTCAGATTGACTCTCTGAAGCCCAAGAAAGATTTGGAAGATAGCCAGTAGGAAACTTTAGAAGATTTGTTCATTAAAGAGAAAGGATGGTTCACTGGTTAAGATAGCCTAGGACTTGTGAGACCTGAGTTCCAATCTCTATTTTGCCACAGACTTCCTGTGTGATCTTGGACAAATCACTTAGCCTCTATGCCTCAGTTCCCCATCTGTACAATGAGGAAAGTATCATAGAAATACAGGACTGAAAGGACCTTGATAGGTCATCTACCCAGTCCCCAGCTCTGAGGCAGGACTAAGCATTATCTAGACCCTCCCTGACAGGTGTTTATCTAACCTGTTCTTAAAAACCAACAATGATGAAGATTCCACAACCTCCTCAAGTAATTTGTTCCAGTGTTTAACCACCCTGTCCGTTAGGAAGTTTTTCCTAATGACTAACCTAAATCTCACGTGCTTCAGTTTAAACCCATTATTTCTTATCCTGTCATCCAGGGACAATAGCACTGCCCTACATCACATCTTGAATAGTGGTCGCCCCATCTCAAAAAAGATGCACAGAATTGGAAAAGGTACAGAAAAGGGCAACACGTGTGATTAGGGATATGGAATAGCTTCCGTATGAGGAGAGATTAATAAGACTGGGACTTTTCAGCTTTGAAAAGAGATGACTAAGGGGGGATATGATAGAGGTTTATAAAACCATGACTGGTGCGGAGAAAATAAATATGGAAGTGTTATTTACTCCTTCTCATAACACAAGAACTAAGCATCACCAAGTGAAATGAATAGGCATCAGGTTTCAAAGAAACAAAAGGAAGTATTTCTTCACACAACGCACAGTGAACCCGTGGAACTCTTTGCCAGAGGATGTTGTGAAGGCCAAGCCCATAACAGGGTTCAAAAAAGAACTAGATAAGTTCATGGAGAATAGGTTCATCAATAGCTACTAGCCAGGATAGGCAGGAATGCAAAACCATGCTCTGAAGCATCCCCTAGCCCTGTTTGCCAGAAGCAGGGAATGGGCGACAGACAGGATGGATCACTTGATGACTGTCTGTTCTGTTCATTCTCTCTCAAGCACCTGTCTCTGGCCATTGTCAGAAGACTGGGCTAGATGGACCATTGGTTTGACCCAGTATGGCTGTTCTTATGCTGTTATGAGAGTAAATTAATTAAAAGATTGGGGATGCCCAGATATTATGTTAATACGGCCAGATAAGTACTTAAGGGATCAATTTATCTTTCTTAAGGTCCAACAACCCTGCTGAAGGTCTGGATGGGGCTATAGAAGGGTTATGCCTTGCTAGCACTGACACAAATTATTCACATTTACCACAGTACTGGTTGCAATTTAAGGTGGTGATCTTGGTCTACAAGCCTTACCCTGTTTCAGTTTTGGTTAGTTTAGCCACTGCCATTCCCTGTTCCCAATGGGGTGTTAGCACTATGTGTCCATAGATTCAGGCGCTGTGGATCTTGAGGCAGAGTACTCACCTCTGGAAATCACTTCCCCTATTAGCCTGAGAAAAACCAAATGTAGTGAGTGACCTTCAGGTCATGGAACAGTTATTTGTTCTGGTAGCACGCTCAGTATGCTGAGTGCTGTCCCCACAGCTAGGGCAGGGCCTAAGATGACAAATGACACCCGAAGGCTGGAGGAGAGGAATGCAATCAAAAATATGTATGAATTTTATATACATTTTAAAATGAAACATCCAGTAACTATACCAACTTCCCCTCCACCTATTCAGCATTAGTTGGTCAGTTCCTTGTAGACATCACAGAAGTGTATCTTGAGAATGAACAGGAAGGAGGTGAAGAGTGTAATAAGAAAAGCCAAAGAGGAGTTTGAAGAATGGCTAGCCAAAAAATCCAAAAGGTAATAACAAAATGTTTTTTAAGTACATCAGAAGCAGGAAGCCTGCTAAACAACCAGTGGGGCCCCTGGATGATCAAGATACAAAGGAGCACTGAAAAATGATAAAAGTCATTGCGGAGAAACTAAATGGATTCTTTGCTTCAGTCTTCACGGCTGAGGATGTTAGAGAGATTCCCAAACCTGAGCCAGCTTTTGTAGGTGACAAATCTGAGGGACTGTCACAGATTGAAGTGTTGCTAGAGAAGGTTTTGGAATTAATTGATAAACTCAACATTAACAAGTCACCGGGACCAGATGGTATTCACCCAAGAGTTCTGAAAGAACTCATGTGAAGTTGCGGAATGATTAACTAGGTTTGTAACCTGTCCTTTAAATTGGCTTCGGTACCCAGTGACTGGAAGTTAGCTAATGTAATGCCAATATTTAAAAAGGGCTCTAGAGGTGATCCCGGCAATTACAGACCGGTAAGTCTAACGTCGGTACCGGGCAACTAGTCGAAACAATAGTTAAGAATAAAATTTGTCAGACACATAGAAAAACAACACTGTTGGCAACAGTCAACATGGTTCTGTAAAGGGAATCGTGTCTTACTATCTATTAGAGTTGCTTGAAGGTGAACAAATTTGTGGACAAGCGGGATCCAGTGGACATAGTGTACTTAGATTTCCAGAAAGCCTTTGACAAGGTCCCTCACCAAGCTCTTATGTAAATTAAACTGGCATGGGATAAAAGGGAAGGTCCTTTTCAGGACGAGAACTGGCTAAAAGACAGGGAACAAAGGTAGGAATTAATGGTAATTCTCAGAATGGAGAGGGTAACTAGTGGTGTTTCCCAGGGTCAGTCCTAGACCAATCCTATTCAATTTATTCATAAATGATCCGGAGAAGGAAACAGGTGAGTGGCAAAGCTTGCAGATGATACTAACTACTCAAGATAGTTCAAGATCAAAGCAGATTGTGAAGAATTCAAAAAGATCTCACAAAACTATGATTGGGCAACAAAATGGCAATGAAATTTAAGGTAGAAATGTAAAGTAAAGCACATTGGGAATAACCCCAAATATACATACAATATTGGATGGGGCTAATTTAGCTACAACGAATTGGAAAAAGATCTTGGCGTCATCGTGGATAGTCCTAAAGATGTCCACGCGTGTGCAGAGGGGTCAAAAAAGCACAACATAGATGTTAGATCATTAAAAGGGATAGAGAATAACGAACTGAGATATACTTATTGCCCTTATATAAACCTGGTACTGCCACATCTCGAATACTGTGTACAGATGTGTCACCTCAGCTCAAAAAAGATATTCAGCACTAGAAAAGTTCAAAAAGGCTGAACTAAACACGATTAGGGGTTTGGAGGACGGTCCCATATGGGAAAGATTAAAGAGCTTAGGCTCTTCAGCTGGAAAGAGAGAGTTAAGGGGATATGATAGAGGTAATAAATATGGTGATGTGAGAAAGTGGGATAGGAATAATTATTTACTTATTCCATAATACAGAACGAGGGTCACCAACTGAAAATTAATAGGTACAGAGTTTAAACAATAAAGGAGTTCTTCTTCACGCAGCGCACAGCAACTGTGGAGCATCCTTACCTGAGGGTTGTGAAGCGCGGACTTATAACATATGTTTAAAAGGAACTGGTAATTCATTGGTGGCAAGTCCATAAATGGCTATTAGCCAGGAGGGTAAAGATGGTGCTTCCGAGCTCTGTTCATCCAGAGGATGGAGATGGATGGCAGGAGAGAGCTCACTTGATCATTGCCTGTTAGGTTCACTCCCTCTGGGGCACCTGGCATTGGCCACTGTCGGTAGACAGATACTGGGCTAGATGGACCTTTGGTCTGACTCGGTACGGCCGTTCTTATGTTCTAAGGTAGTGGCCTTCTGAATCAGTTCACGGAAGGCATTCTGTGTGTAGGGAAGTATAAAGAAAGCATGATGTGGACATGCAGGAAGGTGGTATCACTGACATAGCAGAGGAATAGCAGGGTTCAAGAAGAAAGGAGGCTAAATCAGATGGCTCAGAGTTGCCAGGGCCTTGAAGGAGAAGATGAGAAATTTGAACTTAATGGGGCAGACAAGAGAAATCAGTAGAGGGATTCAAAGACGGAGTAAAACACTTTGCACGATGGACAAGCCAGAATATGAAGCTGGCTGCTGTATTTTGAATAGACAGTAGAGGGCATCAGGGAGGCAGACGGGTTACAATAAAGCAACACAGGAAACAGCCACAACCTAAATGAGAGTTTCCCTGAAGCTACATCTACACTTGGAGCTAGGGGTGGGATTCCCAGCTTGCGTAGACATACTCGCCCTAGCTCTCGTCAAGCTAGTGCACTAAGAATAGGAATGTAGCTGCAGTCACACGAGAAGCAGCAAGCAGCGGCATGGACTAGCTGCCTCAGGTTGTGCACTCATAGGATCTAGGCAGGTTTTTACTTGGTTGACTAGCCCAGGCCACCACTCATGACTACACTACTATTTTTAGAGCACTAGCTTGAAAAGAGCTAGCAGGAGTATATTTACAGAAGCTGAGAATCACCCTCAAGAGTAGACTTGGCCAGAGAGAGGGAAACTGCATCTTTAGAACAGAAGCTCTTCAGGGCAGATATTGCCTCCATTGTGTTTGTGTGACATTCAGCAAACAGGGTAGAGATGCCAACTAAAGCCTTTGGACTACCAGACTATGGACATTTACTAACAGCAGTAATGGCTGGAACGAGTGGAGGGTGGGAAATGAGTAGTTGTTAGAATGGAAACTCTGAACGAATATTACATCCAGAGGTTTACAATGGGATCATTTTTAGGAATAAACTCCCATTTATATCCTCTGTAGGTAGTAAGTAATAAATAAATAAAAGGGTTTATATAGCCTGCAGGCTGCATCCACAAGATGGCGGTGTAACAGGAACACAGCTCATATTCCCCCGAAAGCGCAGTGGTGCCATGTGCACTGTAAGAGGACTAATGCAGCACACTGCACAGGTAACCCAGCACTACTGTACTCAGTACTTCCATGGCGCATTCCAGCAGAGGATCTCCAAGGGTTTTTACAAAGCTCAGGTTTCTCTCCATTCTACAAATGGAGAAACAGACAGGGTAAGTGATTTCCCCATGGTATCACACCAATTCAGTGGCACAGCCAGGCAGGTCTAACACCCAGCCCTGGGTCTAACCACTAGACCATGCCATGGCACTGCTGTGTAGACCGGAAGAAAGTAAAACCCTAGTTACAAGCACAGATTTCTCTGCCAATTATCTGCAAATGGCAAGAGTGCAATTTCAGGGAGAGGTGGCTGGGGAGTTTATTTACATTTCAATAATATACATTTTAAAGGAGAAAGAATAGGTACGTAGGCATCAAAACTGTAAAACAATAACAGTACAGAACAGGGGTGCAAAGAAGGTGCAATGCAGCTGCCAGACCGCAAAGCACAGTTTATTTGTGCCTACACACCAGGAGACTTGGCTTTGTATTTTTATTCAATTTGAAAATCCCCTTTTTAAAAGAGAAAGTCACCCCTGCTGGAAAACCCCTGAGTCAGCACAAACAGATCAGCCCGGCAGACTGTATTCGCAATGAGATACAGAAAAGGGATAAACGTCCCTTGCCTTGGAAATGGGTCTGGAGGAGAGCTTATGTTCCATTTTGTGAAATATGGTGCATTTTTAAGTTTAGAAAATTCCTAAACACACATAGGAAAAGCAGACAGCACTAAGTTACACCTGCGGGTCGGCACAGAGGTATCACTGCAGTCAGAGGCAGTGACACCCCTTCCTCCAATACATAATTGCTTTATGAATGAATGAGATTGCCCTCTTGCACATGGCCCAATACTTTAGCTAGAAAAGCTATCCTCTAGTACAGCTGTCCCCAAAGTACAGGGAGAGTCCTCCCTTAACCGGGCATGGAGGAACATTCAGGGCGGGGCAGGGCGCAGGCCAGCCCCCACAGGTGATAGAGGACGGAGCACGCACCACCCAGCCCCCGAACCCACTCCCAGCCCAGGGTGGCATGGACACATTCTATTACTGGTAAGGGGGGCAGGGAGGATGTGAGAGGAAGTTTGGGCACCGCTGCTCTGGATCAAGCTGCACAGGCCAGAGCCTGCTGCCCACCACCCAGAGCTCTAGTCTCAGTTCATCCAGGGAAGGGGTGAGTTACACAGGATCTGTCGCTTGCAGCACAAATTCAATACAGCTTCCCCCGGCTGAGGGTATTTCACTACCCATCGGTCTAATGTCACATGCTGCATAGAGACAGCTCTGTTTTACCTTTCTGGTTCTTCTTTCACTACAGCAAACTGGGCTGACTGACGGTTTGACCTCGTCTGATCCTGCACCTTCTCGCTGCCCTCCAGCTCCTGCTCCAGGGAGGAGCTGGTGCTGCCCTCCCTGCTGACATTGCTGCTCCGCCCAGGGCTGTTCTCTGTGGAGGCCCTCGGTGACTCAGTGTTCTGCTTCAGGGTCTGCAGCTTGGCCAGTGGGATAATGTCACAGTTCTGCGGCCGGTGCCATACGGTCCGCTGGGTGGTGGCATTGTAGTAGTAGAACCGTGAGGTGTTCGGGTCAAACAGTTCCCACCACTGGTTCTCGTTGGTGCGCTTTATGCGGACGCCAGCAGGCGGATCCCACACACACTCCCCTGTGATGAGGTTGGCGTACATGCGCTCCCGCGTTCGAGGCTCTATGATTTCCACCCATTCCAGCCTGAGGGAGAACAAAGAGGAACAATGAAAAAGTTGTTGCAGTTGCCCAGAACTAGCTAGGAAGGCAGGGTGGAGAGCAAAGGCTGCTTGGGAGGGGATGTGAGTCAGGTTTTCCCAAGCCCTGGCTTGCACTATTCCCTATACAAGGCTAAGCATTCCAGTGACTCTCCCTTAAATGCATCCCTTCTGAAAGGCCTTTGCTCCATCTCCAGCTCACAGCACAGAGGGGAGTAAGCTAATCTGATGACCATCTAAACGGCATTTTTTTTTTTTTTAATCAAAGCACTAAGCAGACGTGTTACCATTTAGCACTGACACTTTTTCCCTCTCGCATCCTGAACCACCACCCTACTACTCTCATTAATACATTGTCTATTCAGATTCAAAACTCCTCAGGGCAGACTGGGCTGAGAAACGCTTAGCATGCTGTTGGCACTCTCAAATAATGAAGAAATACAGAGGAATAAAAAGGTGATGCTAAGAGAGAGCAACAAAATCCAGGAACCACCACATATAATATAGAAATGGAACCACTTTCTAGAAATACAGAACCACTGCAACTAGTGACTGCAGTCCTGAGCACCAGATTTGGCCCCATTTATCTATTTCCAGGGGAATCTTAGAAGCCCTTTTTGCAGGATTGTTGCAGACTTTCAGACAATACTGAGCATAACTGGTGTTTGTGAGAAGGAGGTTAGTACTCATGAAAATTGAGAGCTAAACATTGGACAGAGGCTGATATGATGCTGCTAAGATCTGTAGCAAGCTTCGCTGCATACAACTATGCCAATGAATCTCAATGCTCACCTTCAGCACCTTTTACCGCTCCATTACTAAGCCCCCCAAAAGCCAGCTGCCTCACTGCCCATCTAGAGGATACCCTGCTATTACAGTCCTGGGGGCCAACAAAGCTCTGCCAGCAGCCATCTCTTTACTTCAGCTTCCAGCACCCATTCCTGTGATCGTTCTGAGTCTCCTGAGCACAAGCCTCTGACGTCTCTCACATCCCACCTTCTACACAGGAGTTCTCACAATACATTTTTGGGTGGCCTCAGAGTGCGGCCACCAACTCTTGCTGGTGGCCACTCTGACAATTTTTCCTAAAACACGTAACCAACCGTAGGGAAACCAAGTGACAATGATTTGGAGATGTATATATGTGCATACGTATTTATTTAGGTAGGGGGGTTTGCAGACTCAGTAATAGACATGATGTACAGCTGGTTATTCTTTACTGGACCTAAACAGAACAAACACAAATCAGTTGCTTTGCATGTTCTCCCCTTTTTAAAGGCTTTCTAGCTAGTAAGTCTGTTACTGTGAAAAGCGATATTTGTATATTTGTTAATAGCACTTTTCACAGCTGACCTACTCAGCCCCTGGCAAGCTGGGGGACAAATTAAGCCCTGGATAGGGAAGGAGGAAGGGAGCCAGGGGCAATGGGGAGCTGAGGAGGCAGCAGAGGATAGGATGACGTTCAGGGAGGAAGGGAGCCAGGGGCGATGGGGAGCTGAGGAGGCAGCAGAGGATAGGATGACGTTCAGCGGAGAAGGGAGCAGGGGCGATGGGGAGCTGAGGAGGCAGCAGAGATAGGATAGACGTTCAGGGAAGAAGGGAGCCAGGGATGATGGGGGGCAGCAGAGGACAGGACGAACTCCAGGGAATGACCCATGGCCAAATCCTCAGGGCCAGAGCCAAAGCCCTACATCTCGCGGGATGGAGCCACTACAACACCAGCCAGAGCCTGCTGTCCACACACCCAGGGATCAGGGCCAGGCTTCCATTTAGGCCGCCTAGGCAAGTCCTAGGGCGCCAGGATTATTGGGGGGCAGCATTTTGCTGGGGGCGCGGCAAGCGGCTCCGGTGGAGCTGCTGCAGTCGTGCCTACGGAGGATCCGCTGGTCCCGCGGCCCAGTGGAGCTGCCGCAGGCATTTTCTGCGGACGGTCTGCTGCTCCTGCGGCTCCGGTGGACCTTCCACAGGCACTAGATGGCAAGCTCACCGACCACGGGACCAGCACGCGGGGCGGCGAAATGGCCGTGTGCCTAGGGCACTAAAAATACTAGCGCCGGTCCTGCCAAGGATGAAACCCAAAGCCTGAGTCCCACCAGGAAGGTGAGGAACTCACACTGGCCACCTGCTCCTACAGCATTTGTGGCTCCAGAAGGTGGCAGGACCCAGACCCTGCTGGCGGCACTGGGGGATGGGCCACTGCTTTGCTCCCCCCATCACCACCCAGGAGGCTCTGCCTGCAAGAAAAGCCCCTGGTGGCTGCATGTGGCAACAGTGGCCATATTTGAGAAACAGATATGCATGGTGATTCCAGCACATGCTGCTGCCCACCTGCCATGTTTCCTGATTCCCCACTCTCCTGGACGTGCTTCAGTGGCTAGCATCAGCTACAAAGGCACTTCAGCTCAGCAGCACTGACACAGACCCAGCTGCAAAAGGAAACTGACCACCACTGCACAAATCCTGCTTCAGGTCATCCTGCAACAGACTCCAGGTGTCAAGAACTGGATGCAGAAAAGGAACTAACCTACCACAGCAGGGGAATTGTGTATACATGGACGGGATTAGCATGCTATCCTCTGCTGTAGCTCTTTAGAGTATGTCTACACTGCCACCGGGAGTGAACCTCCCTGCCCAGACAGAGACTCATGCTAGCAGGGCTCAACCTAGCATAGTAAAAATAGAAGTGTGGATGCTGCAGCTGGCTCAAACCACTCCAGCTGCAGGGTAGACATACCCACTATGTGTCAAGTACTACCCTGACTGTGCAGAGACAGACCAAAACACAGTAGAAAAGAAAAAAGCTTGAGCAGAAAATGGCCTATTTATGCCCCATACCATTTCTCCCTCCCTCTCCCTGCCAACAAAAACCCCAAACATTTGGACATCGAAGTTTCCAGGTGAGCAACCATTTTTTGTATGCTGCTGAGCTATCAAACAGGAAAACAGTTTCGCCTTGCACACTGAAGAAGCTTCCATGCTGATGTAGGAGAAAGGAAGATTTAAAAATCATATTAGTGGAGAGAGGATCATTCCTCCCAGCCCAGTCAGCAAAACCCCAAGGACCCACATACATGTCACTCTGTCCAGGACAGAACTTTTCCCCAGAGCCCCCCAGATTCCATCTAGCCTCTGAAGTGGGATTTGGAGATACTGATAGGACTCTGAAGATCACTTCTGCAGATACATGGGAGCAAATTCAGACCCTCTATAATTTCAACCCCAATCCTGAATTTGCTACCAGACTAGGCCAGGAGTGCCTGGACAATACACACAGATTGCCATGCCAGGGGCACCAGAGGGAAAGGGCATTCATCAAAATGCTAGGCACTTCCCAGTAGCCCGAGACCCATCTACAGAGGAGCTGAAGGAATGTGAACTCCACACATTTTGCTGGGGGGGGGGGGTTGGGGCACAAACATCACACAGTCTTCTCAGCCTAGAAGAGGAAGCCTGTATTTGGCCAATTAGAAACAGGAGACCACCAGTAAAAATAGCTCCAGCTGTGACCTAGGACAGGATTGGAATCCCTGTCTCCTGAGAGGAAACGCCAGGGCACACCAAGACCACCAGACCCACAACTACACTGGAGCACTTAGCTTCCTCGTGGCATTCTGAGGATTAGCAGGCTCTTAATGCTGGGAAATAGCCCCCCCTCTTTACATCATTATTTCCCCTGCCTTTAGAGAAACGGTTAAGACTTTACAGCTCTCCTGCTTTCTCCTCAGCCTTTTAATTTACCAGAGCAATTAATCAACTTGCACAACTCAATATATTAGCCCTTCATGAAACAACGGATCAATGGCCAAGGTACATTCACCTCAGCCACTTGCTTTAACACAATTGACCATAAGCGGGAGGTGAAAAGGAAAACAATCCATCCAAATAATAAAGATCTGAGAACAGCAAGCATTACACAATTATGTCCACCAGGCCTAGAGTCAAAGAAATCCGGGAGGCCACAGGCCCTGAGGGGCTGCACGGACCCTCTTTTCACAATAATGATCTCAGCCTCCCACAAAGCATGCACTGGCTTTGGTTTTGAATCTCTGAAGAGTTGAGAGCAACTACAAAGGGGGAAAAAGCTTTTCAACACCACATTTTCACTAACAGCAGCATGCTGAGCTTAGTCCCTTTTATGCTGAAATAAAGAGCCTCCGTGACCACAAGCACAAGAGCCAGTCACTTCGGACCCAGTTGTAATACCCAGCGTTCCTAAAGCCCCATCTGAAAGGGACTGACTGGCAGTAACAGTTCAGCCTGGGCAGTACCAGTATATCGGTAGTATATGCATTTCCCAGGGGGAACTGAGGCACAGACAGCCCAAGTGACTTGACTTGCCCACAGTCACACCAAGTCAGTGACAGATCTGGGATGAGAACCCAGAAGCCCCTACCTCCAGTCCTATGCTTTAGCCACATATCATCCTTTCACTGGTGGAGCTGTCATGGCACCCATCACCTTGGAACCTTTGGTGCTGTAGAATATTCTGGAACCTCTTTCTCCTCCCGTTCCAGCCCCTGTTGCTGATTTTACAGCGCTTGCAATGAACACTGCTGGTGAATTCAGACAGGCTAGGCTACTGTGTTCTTACTTCACACATTAAAAAAAGCAAAGAGCTTTATAAATCGCTGCAGGGTGCAATGAGACAACAGCAAAGACAGTATAATCATTAGGCAGCACTTCAAAATGTTGTTGGTGCTCTACAAAGTGCCACATGAGAATGAAGGTGTGGAAAAGTGTATTTTACTGGCAGAGAAGGGATGCCAATGATACCACATGTTGTCTGCTTCAGTTCATGGAAGGAGCTGGGGCTACTCATTTTCTGGACAGATGGCATGGTCATGCAGTACAGGTGGTGTTTTCCAAAGCTCACAGTTATAATACTGGGAATAAAAGACCTATATGTTCCCATGTGGGGGATAGGGAGAAATCCCTCCTTCCTCCTCTGCACTCCCCCACCCCCACAACACATACATACAACAACTGTGATCATTTCTCTGAGACATGAATCTTCTTGCTGCTGCCTATGCTATTATGACCTCCAGATTAACTCATTACCATGTACTCTGCACAGGGCTACCTTTCAAGGTCACACACAAGCGACAGCTGGTGCAAAGTGTGGCTGTCCACTTGCTTGGGAGCATGAGATCATAGAATCATAGATTATCAGGGTTGGAAGGAACCTCAGGAGATCATCTAGTCCAACCCCCTGCTCAAAGCAGGACCAATCCCCAAATGGCCCCCTCAAGGACTGAACTCACAACCCTGGGTTTAGCAGGCCAATGCTCAAACCACTGAGTTATCCCTCCCCCTAAATGGAGCATGAAAATCTCAGCTCTCAGCTGCACTTGATTCCCATCTGCTCCCAGGTGCACTGTAAAGATGTTGACACTGATCTACAAGGACCTATACACTTTGGATCTTAGCTACCTGAAAGAGTAGCTTTTCCCCATCTACTGCCACAACAGATGACCTCAACTAGGGTGCCCGAGTTAGCAGTCCCTACACTGGACTATCTAAGGACTGGGGAGGCAGGATGTTCACAGGGGAAGGTCTCTGACTCTGGAAATAGCTCTGCTGGTCTGCACAGCACAGTGTAAGCCCCATCTATTCTTTCAGGCTTCTGTCTGGAGAGGTGACAAAGAGCAAAGTCACACCCTACAGAACCACTGAAGTCAGCAAGTCCTCTTGTTAAACTGGAACTGCTCTACTTAACCCAAAAGAAACAGCAGAAACATCAATCCTGCATCCCATGCAGCATGCTCCCTCCGGAAATTTGGCCCTGCCAGACAACAGATGCCCTGGAAGATCTTACAAAATGTCAATCATCACTTGTGCCTCTGAACATGCTCCTCACAACTACTGAAAGTCAAGAGCATCTGCAAACTCTACCAGGAGTCAACTTCTTTCCAGAGGGAAATTCAACACCCAGCATAACATATGCAACAGTCCAGCAAATTCTGAGCCATTTCTTGATGTTATCAGTGGCCTAGCATCCAATCCACTCTATACACTTCATATTTCTCAGCAAGCTAATTAAAAAGCCAGCAGAGCTATGTCCAATTCTCTCTCTTCTCTGGCAATATCCTTGATCTCTCCCCTCACCAAACTACAGGACAAAATATCCAATCTTGCATTTAAAAATGGTCAGTGATCGAGAATCCATTACGACCCTTGGTAAATTGTTCCCATAGTTAACTGCACTCATTGTTAAAAATTATGGCTTATTTAGACTAATCGCAACACTTGGTGAAAACACATCAGAATCAACTCTATTCCAAGACTCAATTTAAAGACTTCTTAATGGATTTAAAACTTCCTTCAAAAAGATTGTATCCAAGCTACACAGTTAGACAAAGGAACAAGCTTCAGTCTGATGGCATTTGAAATGCGCACACCCTCTCTCCAAAAAGAATACAGGATTAAAAATACAAGAGGCTGAAAGAATGCTAAAGCCTGCTATGCCCCGTTGCTGTAGAAACTCTGCATGGGCGTACTTTAGAGATCTGAAAGGGTACCCTGCCTTTCAGGCCCTCAGTTCCACCTTTGAAGTTATTTGAATCAAATATCCTGCCAGTTTTAATTGTCCTGGCACTGGTTACTGTGTGTTCAATGCAGATGCAGTGACATGTCTCCCTGGAAACAAATTATTTTGTTACACGACCATAACAGAAAGTCAGGAAACTTCACCACTCATCGTTACCTATGGCAATCAATGGAGCCTTATTCCACACACACAGTAATTAGGAATCAATTTCCCCCCAACACTTGGGTTCATGAGGAGGATTCTATAAAATTATAAGAGAGTCACTCTTGTAAATACACCACTGGTCTGTACTGGATGGAATCAGAACTGCTCAGCTATGTTTCATAGGCCCTGTACAGGTAATTTTCAGCTCCTGTGGCAGAGGCCAGCACTTCCAGAGCAGCCGTTTTGTCCCCACTGCTACTGTTAAGTCCCAAGTAGCTGTGGCATGCAACACAGTGACAACTGTGAAGCTGTGTGAGAACCTGTATAGGTTTGTTAAACTATAATGAAGGATTAGGTTTGTGTTTGAGATTGCTAGAGAAATCCAGGTAAAAACTGTGATGGATCAATATTAACTGTCTAAGAAAAACCACCACTACTCATTTAAGAGATGAGAGGAGGTAGCTCTGAGCTTTTTGTTCCTGTGCCTAATGCAAGTCCCAAACTCTGGCCAGGTCTACACTGCGACTTTAAATCGGTTTAATGGCGATTTAACGATTTAACGCTGTATCCGTTCACACGACGTGTTCATTAATATCGAGTGTAAACGGTTCCTAAATCGATTTCGGAACTCCTCCCAAACGAGAGAGTAGCGCTAAATTCGATAGTGATAACTTGGATTAGGGTTCGTGTGGACGGAAATCGATGTTATTGGGCCTCCGGGCGGCATCCAGAGTGCAGCACTGACCGCTCTGGACAGCAATCTGAACTCAGATGCAGCGGGCAGGTAAACAGGAAAAGCCCCGCGAACTTTTGAATTACATTTCCTGCTGCCCAGCGTGGAGCTCTGATCAGCACGGCTGGCGATGCAGTCTGAAATCGAAAAAAGAGCTCCAGCATAGACCATTACGGAGATACTAGGTCTGATCGCTGTATGGGGAGACAAATCTGTGTATCCAGCTCCGTTACAGAACACGAAATGCCAAAGCGTTTGATAAAAAAACTCCAGGAATACCAGCGTACCGCGTGACAAGCGTAACGAGAAGCCGAGACTCAAATGGATGCTCATGAAGGGAGGGAGGGAGTACTGAGGACTCCAGCTATCCCACAGTCCACCGCAGTCTCTTGAAATTATTTGCATTCTTGGCTGAGCTCCCTAATTGTTGTCTAGGTTCATAAGCACAGGTTGGCGCTCGCTTCAGGGAACAGCCTCTCAGTCTTATATTCCTCGCACGCCCATTCCGTCCTCCCAGCCGCGGTTCAAGAAATAAGTAGGGAACGTATTCTGGCTCTTGCTACAGATTGTGCTATCGTGCATGGCTCATGTATTCATCTCCGCGAAAAAGGCGCCAAAAGGGTTGTCTGCTGCCTTCACAAAGGGAGGGGTGGGTCGTCTGTACCCAACGCAACCACCCGCGCGGCGAAAGTTTTCTGCCCCATCAGGCACTGTGCTCTCAACACGGGAAGTGGGGAACTTATGGGTAGCTTGGAGGAACAGCGTACCCACAGTTCAGCACCGCTCCTGAATCGATGTAGCTTCCTGTTTGGACCATGTGACGGTCAAACAAGTCGATTTCGGATCCCACTGTGGACGCGCTAAACCGATTTTATTAGATCTGTTTTGTAATATCGGTTTAAGCTAATTCGAAATAATCGTGCAGTGTAGACGTACCCTCAGCCTTCCAGCTGATTCACAATTGCCTGGTACCGGAACAGCTCCATCAGGGAGACCTAGCAAGTCAGCATTGCTACACTATTGCTATAACAACTAGCTCATTATTCAATGGCTATAAGCCAAGATGGGAAGGGATGGTGTCCCTGGCCTCTGTTTGCCAGAAGCTGGGAGCAGGCAGCAGGGGATGGCTGACTTGATAACCTATTCTGTTCATTCCCTCTGGGGCACCTGGCATTGGCCGCTGTCAGAAGACAGGATACTGGACTAGATGGACCTTTGGGCCGAACCAGTATGGCTGTTCTTATCTAGTCAGATGGCTAGCAATAATTCAAACCTCCCACATCTTCTGATGAACAGCCTTCAACTATTTCAGTAAAATCAGTAGTTGTCTGGAAAAGTTTACCTTGACAGATAATTTTACCACCCTTAGATACCTGTTACAGTGGAGTAAAAGAGTTAAAGTTTAGGGAAATTTTCGATACCCCTTGTGACACTGCAGTGATTATGAAATACACTAATTCCGATCACTAGGAGCTTGTACTCGAGTGTATTTTATAGAGAATTGGCTTGGGATTTATTGGTAAACAAGGGTTAGAGGGGAAAATAGTGAGGCAGGCATCTCTCAAAGCAAAACAGGGTGAAAAGTTGTCACTGATTCAAGGTTCTGTTTCAAATGAAGTGTTTCGCAGCAGAGGCCTGTAACACACAGTACAAGCACACAGAATGGAGTTCTTTTAACAGGGTCTGCTTACAAGTGTAATTTTCCTCTTGGTCCACAAGCAGATTGCTCAGTGTAGTATGCTACAGAACACACTTTAGCCTGCATATCAAACAGTTCACTCATAACAAGTTAATACCCTTCTAAAGAGGGAATGCTTAGGTGCTTTAATCAGTATGGCTGCTGCCAGAGAGGTCCAGAGTGTCACTCTGGCTGCATGGTCACAATGTCACTGAAATTCACCCTGGCCACCCCACACTGCAGACAGGAGTGATGGGCTGTCAAATGGTGGTGTGATCTGGTGTGTTCCACCCACAACCTGACTCTTGGCAGCACCAACTCATGGGCTGTATGGATAACAAAGAGGGGAGACTGCCCAACCAAGAGAGACCAGGATTAGCAGTGAAGTCCTCCTGTGGAGGCTGGGACCAGAAGTTTCTCTCCATCCCTCCCCCAAGAAATATCTGAACGAATGCCACTGCAGCACTGCTTCTGCAACTTGATGACATCATGGTGAAATGGAGTTCGCAAAAGCACTGCCAAGGATTAGATTTAATTCTTTCCTTGTAATAATTTAAATGGGATATTGAAGTGCTGTTGTCATCCAAGGTACTAATAGCCTATCCTCTTAAACAGCAGATTGTTAAAACAACATATTCCTGGAGAGCCAATGTCAGCTAACCTTAAGGAACAGAGAAATACTGGGATTTAATTTGAATTTAACATTCTTCATGTTAATTAATTTGCCTGTTTCAAGACCACTTCCTGAGTAGCTTTTTTAAAATTTATTTATTATTAAAGTGACTGCGATAAAATACTTTCTTTAGCTTTACAGAGCTTAAGATAACCTAAACCGTTAATAAATTGGCAGAGGTAAATTATCCATGATAAACCAAACAAACAATTCAATCTTTAAACAAGAATCCTTTGCACATCTAGGATACATTAAAACATGACTTTACTGGATTTGGGGAATAGTACACTTCGGTCTTACCTTACCTAGAGAAGTGCTCCACACTAGGGTAGATAGACTCACACCCAAAAGGTGTCATCTCTATCATCAGCTCTCCAGAGAGACAAAGATTGTAACTGAAGTAAACACTGTTCACTGCTTACGTTCCATTTTGTTTATTTCTCTCTTTTCCTTTCTTTAATCAGTCAGCTAATTGTGATAATTTTTCCTTCTTGTAATTGTGGTGTCCTCTGAGGTATGGCAAGAATCCCACCCCAACTAAAACAATGTGCTTGAATTATCACTAAGAGAATTAAGATTTGACCCACTCGTTTTTGTTTCTCTAATGTTTTTTGAAATAATTTTTGGTATAAAATTACTTGGCTCCCTACACTCCTTTCTACCCCACACTTGGAAATTACAGGTGCCATCATTAAATACTACTTCTTCAGCTAATTAATCAATCATCTAATCATGGAGCACTGAATGCTGGGACCAGTGGTCAGCATGGGCCGTGGCTTCATAATTAAATAAAAGAGTAGCTGCCAGCCATACTTTAGGAAATTAACACCATCTTAAAGATTACAAGATCTACCATCATTTTACAATATTGCCAAGCAAGATTGTTTCAACTATATTTTCATTTCTTTCAGAATTTAAAGATCTGTGTTGATTTGATTCTTTGTTAAACATTCAGGCTCCAAGCAGGACAATTTGGTTTATTACACACATTTCAGAGTGCACACATTATTCTACTGCAATGTTTTGAATAAAACATTTGTTTTAGCTTTAAGACAAATTGTAGTTCCTAGGCATGTCAGACCCTAGAAAGCTCAAGGTGATGAATACATGAGCAGAATTGACACAGAATTGCTGAACATCAGCAGTAAAACACTATCCTCTACCCACCGTGAAAAGCTACCAGAATAATAGCCAAGAACTCCCAAAATAAATGGTAAAAAAAAAAAAAAATCTGTAAAGTCACCCAGCTCTCCTTCTCCAGTAATAAATTCAGTGGCCACAAGCACCTTTACACAGATAAATTTCATTAAACTATATAAGCAGCAAAGAATCCTGTGGCACCTTATAGACTAACAGACGTTTTGGAGCATGAGCTTTCGTGGGTGAATACCCACTTCATCGGATGCATCTGTAAAAGCAGCAAATCATCCTGTGGCACCTTATAGACTAACTGACGTAGTTAGTCTATAACAGGGTTCACCACAGCAATCGCCAAAGATGGATGGCCAGCCAATTAATGGCACGTGGCTGCCTGCTGGACTCACACCGCAGTCGTTAAAATGCGCCTAACAGCAAGCACAGACGAGTCCGGGGTCCCAGGCCGAGCTCACAATCCTCCGCTCCCACCGCCTCCCACCTGGAGCCCTGCTGCACAGCAATCATGTCAGTCGCTCTGGCTGCGCTATCGCTCACTGCGTTAGGAAAGACGCTGTCTTCCCGCTCATCCCAGAGTCCCTCCTGCCGCGCACACAGCCTCTGACGGCGGGTGGGGTCAGAGCAGGGCTGTGCGCGGGGGTGGTGGCGGCGCTTGTGGCAGCCTACCGAATGAGCGGGGAGCTCATGGTAAGGGGACGGCTTTCGGGGCTGTGGAGGGAGATGGTTGAATGGGGCGGTGTAGGGCGGGGTCTCCTGGAGGCATCAGGGAGCGGGGAATTGATGGGAATGGAGCCCAGGTCTTTGGGGGAAGGTGTCAGTGGCATCAGGACGAGAGGAGCAAGAGGGTTCTGGGGAAAGCAGTTAGGGTGTTGGGGGGGTCTCTTGAGAATGGCATGGTGCAGAAGACAAGGGGACTGCAGGGGTTAGATGAAGATCGAGAGTTTCCTGGGGCCGACTGTCAGGAAGGTAGGGGTAGTGGAGAGGGGTTGGAGGAAGGCAGGTGCAGTGAGGGGGTGTGGGTATGGATCGTCCATGAGTTTCTAGAGTCCTGTCAGGGGAGTGCAGGGAGCGGTTAGAATAGCCTCCCTGGAGTCCTAATGTCCTGTCTTGGGTGTGGGGGTGTGGATAAGGGTTGGGGCAAGTCAGGGGACAGGTAGGGGGTAGGAGTCCTACAGCAAGCAGTCAGGGGATATAGGGGCAGGGAGGCTTAGATAAGGCTGAGTGGGGTCCAAGAGGGGGTAGTTCAGGGGCAAGGAGCAAAGGGGGAGGTTGGGGTTCAGGGGGGCAGTCACCCACCCTCCAAGCCCTGAGCTCCTGACCTCCTACCCACACACAACACCCCCAGCGCCCCTGCCCGTGAGCCCTGACCCCCCCCACACACACACCCAGTACCCTCGCCTGAACCCTGACCCCCCAACAGGCCCTCTGCCCTGAAGCCCTGACCAAGTCCTCCCCAGACCCCTGCCCGAAGCCCTGTGCCACCCGCCACACATGAACGACTTCACCCTCCAACATGACCCAGCCTTGACTGGCACCCCTGCAAAACCAACAGCCCCACCCCTGACACCTGCACCCTCCCTCAATGCCCCCAGCCCTCTGCCCTGACTCTTGCACCCCACTCCCCAACCCCTTGCCACATCCCATGCACCCTGCACATCCCCACCCCACCTACACTGATCACCAAGCAGGAGCCCCTGCACCCTACTCACATTTCCCACCTGCACCCCTCACACCACATGGTGAGTGCCCAGTAAGTGCCCCCCACATCCAAACCTCCTGCCCCAACCCTGAGCCCCCTCCTTCATTCTAGCTCCTGGCCAGACCCTTCACCCCCAGCCCTGTGCTCGTTCCACACTCCAAGTCTCAGCTCAGTGCAAGAGGGGAAGAGAATGGGCCAGAACTAGGGGAGAAGGTAGGTACCCACTGTATGTGGGCAGGGCCGGACCCCCAGACCAACGCATGGGCTGAGCGGGTCTAGCAGCCGGGAATCCGGGCTGGCAGGAGCCAGAGGATGGAAACCCTGAGTGCAATGAGCTGAGCGCTCAAATGCCCACTGCAGTCTGGGGTCCAGCCACCAGCCCCAACACAGCTCCTGCTGCCAGTCTGGGGTCCCGGCCACCAGCCCCACACTAGCCCACGCGGTCTGGGGTCCCCCCACAGCCCCACACAGCCTGCTGCCATGTCTGGGGTCCCCGGCCAGCCAGCCCCACACAGCCCACTGCGCAGTCTGGGGTCCCGGCCACCAGCCCACACAGCCCACTGCCATTTCTGGGGTTCTGGCTGCCAGACACCCTTCCCAGCCTGGGTCCCCAGCTGCAGGCCCCACTCAGCCCAAATCAACCGCCTAGTGAACAAACCCCAGTATCAGTCAGCGGGCTGAGTTGGCGGTAGTGTAAGAGATCAACATTAATTTAATTTAAATGAACTTCTAACATTTTGAAAAAACGGATTTATATTACAATACAACACTATTAGTTAATATACTTGTAGAAGAGACCTTCTAAAAAACATAAAATAGATACTGGCACGTGAAACCTCAAATAGAGTGAATGAATGAAGACACGGCACAGCACTTCTGAAAGGTTGCCGACCCCTGCTCTATAAGGTGCCACAGGACTCTTGGCTGCTTTTACAGATCCAAACTAACACGGCTACTCTGATATTAAACTGTATAAAAACTTAAGCAAGAGGGTACAGGAGCTAGAGCAGCCAGAGCAGAAAGTGACGAGAAACCCAAAAGCTGTGATGGGAGTTACCAAAAACATCCTAGTCTTCAGTTCCAGTAGAAGTTATTGTTTAATTCTAATGTATGTACTTGTGCAAAAAGTAACAGCTTATTATTAAACAAAGAACAGGCATCAAGTGCAGAACATGCCTCCCATAGATTTTAAAAACCTACAGGAACTAGGAATGAAATCCTGCTTCTTATCTGCCCACCATACTAAAAGAGCCACATATGGAACCACTCAGCCACCTGCAGTGAGAACAACCATATCATCATACTATTCTAATTCTTGGCCTCCTGCACCCCTTTTCCATCCCCTCCCAAAACTAATCTCCACCCTGGAGCCAACAGACAGCCAATGCAGCACATGCAGTACTGGTACAACAGGTTCACTCGCTGTGTCACACCATTAACTTGGAACGAATCTTTCTGGAAGAGGCCATGTCTTTCTAAACCTTTGGTGAAGCACCTAACACAGTTTTGGTGTTATAAAATAACCGGTCACTAAGTGCTCAAAATAAACCAGTGCTATATTCAAGGTAAGGCATAGGTCTAATTTATTTCTTCAAACACACCAACTAGCAAGCCCTGCTCTTTGTTTGACACAACTCCATCCCTGCCTGTGTCTCTGCTCACTTCTTATTAATGCCCACCCCCTTCCTGCCACTCCAGCGCATCTCACCACATATCCTTCTCTCTCATCTTCAGGTTTTCCATCTACGATGGCCCCTATGCGTGGATCCCTCTGCCTGCTACCACCTCAATGAGAATGAATATGTGGTTTTAGAGCAATCAGACTTTAAACTGTTTGGGTTTTTTTCAAACCAGGGTGAGAGTCAGTTTCAAAGTTTAGGGACCATATGTAGTCCCCTGCTCTGCCAGCAGACTCTGCTATGTACTACAAGAACTCCAGCTTGAGTGCCTCCCCTAACTCAAGTGTAGCTGTACTGACAGGGAGAGAGGAAGTCTCAGGTGGGTCCCAGACCTTCTACAGCTTTACCAGTCAAAACCAACAGCTTGATCTCTACCCCAGGACCCCACAGACAAGCCAGTGCAGTCCAAGCAGTACTGCTGCAGCATGCTCACAGTGAGATGCAGAGCTTGACACATGGGCTACTGACATTCTCCACTAGCTTAGTCTTCTGAATGAGTTTAAGATGTAGCCCGGCAGAGAGCATCCTTTCACATGCTGCATGCGAGGACATCAGGCCTGTAAAACTAAACTGACTCTTTATAAGGAGAACTATTTACAAAGATACTGCAACTGCAGCTAGCATTGAAGCCAAGGACATACAGACTAACTTCCTCATGGCTTCTCCAAACCCATCTCTCCTGCAACGTGCTCCTCATTCCACATAGGTTGCTACTTAAACAGTAACAGACTAATACAGAGGTGGCACAAGCATATATCAGAGCAACAAGTAGGGTTGCTAGGCATCCGGTTTTCCAGTACATGCATCCGATGAAGTGGGCTGTAGCCCATGAAAGCTTATGCTCAAATAAATTTGTTAGTCTCCAAGGTGCCACAAATATTCCTGTTCTTTTTGCGGATACAGACTAACACGGCTGCTACTCTGAAACCTAACTTATGTTGCAGTATATATACCCTTCAGTATCTTTGACTGTAAAATCCAGGTATTCACTCTCTGAATCTGCATTTACTAAGGGATGCTAACCAGTCTCTGGAACTCCCTCTGTTAATGTTGGTCTCTGTTTTAAGAATGAACTTCATGCAATATTGGGCTACTCAGTGAAAATTTGAACTCTTTTTACCTGGTTAAGAGTGCCTCACTTTCTATGTTTGAAAGTATTTGACCTCAACAGAGTAGATATTTCTACAGTGCTGTGTGCCTTCCTTTGGGAGTAGTGTCTATTCATAAATAGGCCATTTGCATCAGCAGCAGTCTTGAAGAGTAGCCAGGACGGGATTTTGGAATGGCAGCACCAACTGGTCTCAACCTCTCTATAGAAACTCTGTTTTGGAGTTTTGCTGTATTTTCATGCTAATATAAAGTTCAACTAAATTCTATCAAATCCAAGGATTATAAAAACAAGCCAGCAGGAATCTTACAGCTAACATCTGAGGTGTCTGCCTGCCAACTCATTTACTCCACAAAGAAAAGTTTTGCTCCTCTATTTTATAACGTGACATTTAAGAAGCTGCTTCCTATTGGAACGTGATGTTCATTTCATTGCTATTGATAGTGCAGTATAAACAGACCACCCTTAACCAAGCAAAACAACGTCTATTAACTTCTACTAACAGCTTCATAATACCCTTCATGTGATAACACAAATCCCTTTGATTCAGACTGGGATCATTACATAATGCCTAATCTTCACAGAACAGCATAAGCCCCCTAACCTTCTCCTTGACATTGTAAACAAACTCAAATCCCCTTCTCCTCAAAGGGGAAGGATATTAATACATATAGCAGGCAAGAGCCATCCACAATGGAAGCCTTCTGCTTGTTGCTTTTAATTTGACAGGAATAAGCAAAGACTCAGCAAGACCAATATACAGCTGAGATTCACTTTGATACACAATTTGTTTCCTATGATGGGTTTAAGAAGAGGAAAAAAAAAAAAAAAAAGGCCATCTCTTGCTTTGTCAGCACTTTCACTGAATCTTTTTCCTTGCTGAAATTACTGCAGATACTAGCAATGTCAGAAGGGGTTGAGTTTTTCACTCCCTCTGCTAGGCAGTAATTATTTGGGGATGCCTGGCAGTCTCATTCTGGATTTTATCCTGATAGGCCAGCATGGGTCCCAAGATGTTAGTTATAGATCTAGGCCTCATCCGGGAGATCTTGGGAGTCAGGAGGCTCTGAGTTCTAATCTCAGTTCTGACACATCTCCCTCAGTGCCTTGGGGAAGTCAAACTCTACCTCAGATTTAGACCATCGTCTGTAAAATGGGTATAATACTTAGTTCACCAGGCTGGTATGAGGATGTTACATAATACCTGGAAAGAGCTTTAACACAGCAAGTATTATTGTTATACAGTACCTGCTATGATCAAATCAAGGGCAGATAATGTATGAGCATGTGTGCTAGGTAATGCAGATCCTCAGGCTTTGTATTAAAACTAAAAGAGCCTGAGCCACAGAGTTTGCATCCAGCTCTTACATCTTCCTTCCTGACGGAAGGGGAGATCTGAGGTTCTGGTTGGGGACCCTTCCATATCTTAACTGCTGAAAACAGAGGTCTTAATGTCAAAGTACAGACTGAACCTTGACATTTTCTGCCTGCTTGTCAGCATAGATGCAAAGGTTTACTTCAAGTACAGAAGTTGTGTAGTTAACCCTGTTATGCAATCTCTTAGGAAACCCAAGATGTAACATACTGCAAATAAACTAGCATGCCCACGCCATTGCTCCTGGATGGAGCTGTAACTGATCAGCAGTGTGTCACATGCCATATGTTAATATAGATTCCTCTTCAGCTCAAGGGGTAGGGACCTGTACTTTTGAAGACTAAGATTTGAGTTCTAATCCCACTGCTGCTATGAAATTAGAAATGTGCAACAGTGACAACTAAAGCAGCCTAAGATTTGTTACAAAATAATGGTTTATTTTCATAAAATTACACAGGCATTTCTTCCATAAGCTTGTGACCTTGGCACTTTGGATACCACTTTTAAAAAAAAAAATGGACTGACCTGCAGAATGATGTTGGCAACAGCATGGACAGTGATAATTTTCATATTGTCTTAACTTTTTTCGATGCAGTAAACTCCTTATTTGTGTAATTATTTCTCTTATCTTTCCTGGATTAAGGCCATATTCCTCTATGTGAAAATTCATCTGAACAGGTTGGGTGCAAGGGAATGCTGAAACAAGTTTGAAAATGGACACAAGACACTGAAAATTCCAAATGTTTTGCAAAGCTTTGAAGGTAAACAAAAGCTGAGGCAAAGGGAATGAACAAGTGTTGGACACAGAGGGGTGAATGTGTCAGTCCTAAATAAAATCTGTCACAAGGACATTATGGAGTCTCCAACAGCTCCCAAGAATTATCCATGTGTAATCTCATATTCTAACTGCAGCACTGTAGTAGTGATCCAGCACTGAAGTTGTACTGCCCTGACAGTCCTCATCACAGCATTATCCTGGTACATTTCTATTAAAATCCTTTTGCATTACAAGGATTAGCACTACCAAGAAGTGAGGTTTTTTTTACCCACAAAAGCTTATGCCCAAATAAATCTGTTAGTCTTTAAGGTGCCAGCGAACTCCTTGTTGTTTTAGTGGCTACAGACTAACACAGCTACCATTGGGTATCCCCCTAGACTTGCACTGATGTAGTACCCCAGAAAGTGACACCACTGCAGAGTTTCACTTTTTGTTCTGCAGTATTATTTTAGCTTATTCCTGCCCTTTTCCATAACTTGATTGCAATCAATTTAAACAGCAGCATATTCAACCTTCTCCACTCCTTCTGGTTGATTCTTCAACAGTTATTCAGAACTGTGCTGCTAGCTAGTCCTAAAAGTTAAACTATTAGATTCTCATTTAAAGGCACTTACTCCACAGCTTCATGATACTTGTCTGATTAAGTCTGTATATTCCCACAAAGGAATTATGATCTAGACATGGAAATCCCCTTTTGGGCTTTAGCTACTTCCCAAAAAAGAGCAATTTGCCCATTTATCTTCTATTCAATGGATGCCAGTCTGTCTCAAGCACAGTGATTCACTTATTGCTGATCTCACTCTACTATAAATCAGCATTGTCGGTGAAGTCAATGGAGTTTAAACATCTCAGCAATGGTTTGAGGGACCTCTGGCATTTTATAAAATGATCAAAAGAAGATTGATGTATATAAAATTTATGTTCATGATTTGAACATATCTCCCTTCCCCACCTGTCACCTATAACCTCTTACCGTAAGATCTTCCAGGCACGTGTTCATACAGCCCCCACGACAATAAGGTCATGCTCTTAAAGTTGGATATGAGATGTACTTTATGCATACACACTAGTGTAGTTTATTGTTCCATATTTCCCTTGCAAAGTTTTCTGGTCTGTATGCTGCTTGCCTGTGTCCCCAGCCAAGGAAGTATTAAACACTGCACCGTCAGTCTGTTCATGCCCTTTCTTCATACAGCCAATCATTGGCTGCACCAACAATTTTCAACAAACTCCAAAACAAAAGAGTTCAACACAAATCCAATTGTTAACTTTCCATAGCCATGGGGCTTCTAAGGGCTACCTGACAGCAAGTGTGAAAAATCGGGACAGGGAGTGGGGGTAATAGGATCCTATATAAGAAAAAGACCCCAAAATCGGGACTGTCCCTATAAAATTGGGACATCTGGTCACCCTATGGGCTTCCTTGCCAAAGGCTCCCTGCTCCTATTCTATTCTATACAGGTCCTTATACCAAACATCACCCTAGTATCAGACCACCTGTGAGTAGTGCATGAAGTAACATGGCTACACATCTCATGGTTTTGCTCCCTTGTCCTCTCCCTGCAGGAGAAGTGCAGGCAGTGGAGCATGGCTTGTTTTGCTGGGTTTGGTTTTTTAATACAGTAACTCCTCACTTAAAGTCATCCCAGTTAATGTTGTTTCGTTATGTTGCTTATCAATTAGGGAACATGCTCGTTTAAAGTTGGGCAATGCTCCCTTATAATGTTGTTTGGCAGTTGCCTGCTTTGTCCACTGCTTGCAGAAAGAGCAACCCATTGGAACTAGCTGGTGGGGACTTGGAACCAGGGTGGACCAGCAGCCCCCCATAAGTTCCCCACTCCCCTAAGTTCCCTATGTGGCAGCCGTCCAGCAGGCTATCAATTGCCGGGTAGTTCAGATGTCCCTCCCCCACTGCCATGTGCTGGTCCTGCCCTCTGCCTTGGAGCTGCTGCCAGGAGGGAGCCTTCTCCTTGCTGTGCAGAGGGGTGCTAATATCAGGATGTCCCCCTCCCCCCCACTCCTGCCCCACCCCCGCTCCTGTACTTTATCTCCACAGAGTAGTGGGGGCACGACAGGGCTCAGGATGGAGGGAGCTTGCTGGCAGTAGCTGCTGTCCCAACTTGCTGATCTACTTAAAAAGGCAAAGTACTTAGAGTGAGGTGCGTCTCTCACGTTGTGTGTCTGTCTCTCTCTGCCATGCCATCTTCCCTCCCTCCATTCGGGCTGCCTTGCAGAGTGTGAGGCTACATTAACAACATGTTAACCTTCGAGGGCTCAGCTGAGTGCTAGTTCATTGTTTAGCAGTAAGGCATTCCCTGGAAATATCCTACCTTATTCCACCCTCTGACTTCAACACCTCAACCAAGCTTCACAATCATTGTTGTGTACAGTATTAAATTGTTTAAAACTTATACAGTATAAGAGTGTGTGCGTGTTTAGTATTAGTATTTTGTCTGGTGAAAAAAATTTCCCTAGAACCTAACCCCCTCTCCCCATTTATATTAATTCTTATGGGAAAATTGGATTCGTTTAACATTGTTTCGCTTAAAGAAGCATTTTTCCGGAATCTAACTACAACGTTAAGAGAAGAGTTACTGTACATGTTGCTATGCATTTTTTAGAGAGACATGGTCAAAGAAAGCAACAAAGAATCCTGTGACACCTTATAGATTAACAGACGTTTTGGAGCATGAGCTATAGTCAAAGAAGTGTGCCCTGCACTTGTAGCAGGAGACTCATAGACTCTAGGACTGGACGGGACCTCAAGAGGTCATCGAGTCCAGGCCCCTGCCTTCATGGCAGGACCAAATACTGTCTAGATAATAAATAGATTAATGGAGATATCCTATCTCCTAGAACTGGAAGGGACCCTGAAAGGTCATTAAGTCCAGCCCCCTGCCTTCACTAGCAGGACCAAGTACTGATTTTGCCCCAGATCCCTAAGTGGCCCCCCAAGGATTGGGCTCACAACTCTGGGTTTGGCAGGCCAATGCTCAAACCACGGAGCTATCCCTCACCTGGTGAGGTTTGCAATGGTTCTTAGCTCCTGAAGGTCTTCATTCCACAGTCTTGGCAGATCTTCTCCAGTCGAGAAGACGCTTTACCTGAAAGCTCCTCACTACAGAATAAACTTACTTCCACTAGCTCTCCACCTTAACTGAGCTCTTTCAGCCTTTATAGGAATCAGGCGCTCATCAGAAAAATCAGCCAATCATTTCCCAGCTGGGGACAATAATCCCCTCTATTAGGCCCACACACATTTCTAAAGCAGCTCTGCTTCAGAACAGGGATGGCTGGCCCAAAAGCCCCCTGGCCCTTAAAGTGACAGACCACCCTATTACAGTCCTTCAGGGCACTATATAATTCAGCAATCATATGAAAAATTAAGCCTTCTGGCAAGTTTGGCTCCATGTTCTTTATGTTCCTGAAAGCACCACTCTTGCACATGGAATTCATGAGATTCACTGGCAAAAGAAACAAATGTTTTCAGATTCAAGGACATGATGCTTTTCTCTTGAAAATGTTTAGCCTCTTCTGGGTGACCCTAAATTGAACCCCCAGATCTGAAGCGCCCTGAACTTTGCTCAGCATCTCATCTGAATTTTGCAGCTCAGGCCCATTCTTCGTTGATCCCACTAAGGCTTTTGTGGGCATGAAGATTATTAACCTCTGTACTCAGCTCATTTAAGGGTGGAATCATGCTGTCCAGAGCATCTAAAGTTTCCCCACTAGTAAATTAGAATCATACACGTGACTCATTTGTACAGCAGATCTGAACTTTATTCCGCAGTCTATGGGTAGTCTTAAGATACAAACTGATGGACTCCTCAGAAATACAGAAAGATCAAATGCAAGATTTGCCTATAAGATTGCTTTGCAAGCCAAACCTGGTCCTGGGTAGTTTAGTTTCCATTAAGAAATGGCAGCAGAAGAAATGTTAACCAAGAACAAATGTAACCCACACTTCCTAACCCATAAGCATGAAGGAGGAGGAGGAGGAGGAAAGCACATTCAGCAAGATCCGGACACAGTACAAAGCTATCTACATAACTTCTCAGAAAGTCATACCACAACCTACACTCTGCACTCCAATTTGGCAAGGCTGCTTCAAGCCCTGCCAGCTAGCATGGAAATGAGGAGCAGAAATCTGATATACAAGCAGATTCCATCATCTAACTTCCCTGGCAAGGAAAGAACCTCAACTTTAATACTTAAAGGGAACAAACAGGTGCCACCTACGGCACCTATCTTCCAAATACCACATCTGTTCAGTCATACAACTAGTTTGTGGGGCTTGGTAAATGGACGTGAGAAACTCTGGGCTGTGACTGCAGATTTATCCAGGGGAGGGGAAACATGCCAGTGCAGAAGCCTTCATGACCTTTGAACTACAATGTTGTCATCAGAACTGAGACCTGCTATAATACGAGTCTGCTCCAAATGGACAGAACCCACAATGAACTGCATCACAGGTATCACGTTACTAGTACGATAGCAGCTATGCAGATGAGGATGTTCTGTAACTACTAGAGTGAATGTGCTATGCTGAGTATGCCCATGATGAACTACAGAGAGACTGAGCCAAATACTCAAGCAGTTAGTCAGTCATGTCTTCTCCCCTTGACTCGATACTTACTTTATACCAAGCACTAGGCAAGTTCTACATTTACCTTCAGATCAGGGATTACTTTTAAAAGCATGGATGCACTTTAGAGTCTGTCATGGGCAGTTCCCCTCCAGTGTGCAATTGCACAGACCAGCTCCCTTCCTGCTCAGTCACATAAAATCCCAGTGGCAACGACAGTGTGTTACATGGAAAATGACCATTACTTTCCCAGTGTATTTTTAGTTCTCTTAGTGGAATTTGGCAGCTGAAAAGAAGCAAGAAGGGCAGCACCATGTGGAGTGGCTGGCTCTCTGCAAACTACCTGCAAGCATTCCTTGGACAAGCGTTTGAGAAATGCTGCTTTACACATCCCACCTGGCTCACACGTGACTTTGGGGAAGTTATGCACAGGTAGGGACATACACTGCAAGCTGTTTGAATCCTAGTGATCTCATTGTTCTGACGAATACACTCTTAAGTCAACTGGTTATTGCATGTTTTGTTTTCTACAAATGTAAAAATGGAGAGATTTGCAACCTAGAGGATATTGTTTTTAACCCCAATGACACTATATTTGATTCTTGACTGATGCACTTATACTTACTCCATATATGACAGGGTGGGTTACATGTACCTAAGTGCCTTAGATAGGTCACTTGAAGTGTTTCAGAGAGAGAAGTTCTCACACCCACACATCTTGCCTAGTGAGCCAGTCTCTTGTTCAGAATTTCTAAAAGCCAAAGCCTGTAAGTGCAAATAGGGCTATGCGCCTTCCAGGCCTCATCTTGTACCCCTTTGACATTGGGGAATATAGCAGCATTGCCTTGCTCAGACCTTCACAAAACACAACCTCAAAAATAGCTTATTTCCCCAAATGCTGATTTAGAGTTTCACTAAATCGCAACCAACACAGCAAAAGCCTGAAGGATGCAGTTTCCTAACACTGCCCCAACTGGAAAGACCTTGCATCAACCACTTGGAAAGACCACTGTGGAGAGGACAAAAGAATCTCTAAGGGTATGTCTACACTACGGGATTATTCCAATTTTACATAAACCGGTTTTGTAAAACAGATTGTATAAAGTCGAGTGTACGTGGCCACACTAAGCACATTAATTCGGTGGTGTGCGTCCATGGTCTGAGGCTAGCGTCGATTTCTGGAGCGTTGCACTGTGGGTA